>NC_061113.1:89154042-89340573 GCF_002878395.1 Capsicum annuum
TTAGACCTCTCTGCAATGCACCAATATCATAGAGGTCTACTAGAATTGACAATTATAAAATTGTCCTTCATTGCGATGCGGTGGTTGCTCGGGTGGGACACTGTCAACTTAAAAATGTTCTAACTCCTTAATCGAGTATCAGATTTAGGTGAATTTTGTATTGATGGAAATCTTATTCAATTTCCCATACAATGGAAAGTCGATATTTGGAAAATTCCATATGAAATGAAAAGGTATTTATTTTAGAAGCTAATCCTTAACCTTCTTGGGACGAAATTAAGCTAGGAAAATTATGGGGTATTACACATATGAACCCATGTATATCACCCTACGTCACTTAGCATACCAGTCAGTACATTTAAAGTACTGATGCATATTCTTTCTTTTGCGCTATGATATCTGATATCATAGGTTCAGACACACGGGCTCCTGACCATACTTAGCAGCTCAGGTTATCAGCAGCAGTTATAGTGGTAAGTCCTCATATTTTAAGGATAGAGTTATTATTTCAGCATTTCAATAGTTTAGTATGTTTAGTAGGCAGTGTTAGTTAGGGTCTTGTCCCACCAACTCCTTATTCAGACAGTTAGAGGCTTTCAGATTAGACTAATTTAGATAGATGTTCAGTTTTTCAGTATTATTATCAATATTCAGTATTTGTTTTTAGTTTATGAACCTTATGAAAATTTTATCCCAACTTCTGCATATATTTTTAGTATTATTATTAGTGCTCACAGTAGGTACTAGTTATGGGTTAGCTTGTGGTCTTTGAGAGATTATAAGCATCGTGTGACATCTAGGGTGTAGGCTTAGGGCATTACAAACTTGGTATCAGAGCCTAAGGTTCAACAGAGTCCTATGGAGTCTAAATGTCGTATCTCTAAATGTCGTATCAAGTAGAGTCTTGTTTAAGGGTGTATAGTGTGCCACACATATAAACAAGAGGCTATGAGGTGTTTTTAGGAAAAGTTTCCCTTCTTTCAGTATTCTTGTCTTGCGAGTGAGTATGAGCTCAAGTTAAATGCTCTGTCTAATACAAGTTTCCCTTTTGTTTACAAAATATTCCTCCAAAAAATACTAACAAAACAAGAATGGGAAACCAGCCAGCACCTCAGACCACTTAGGCAGATCCCCTGGATGAGCATATCTCTCACCACTCTATACCATTCCATAGCAGCCTAGAATAAATGCCCAGTTGTTGTTCAGGCCAACCCAGTAGCCAATACTACTGCAGCTATAATTTTAGACTTTACTCGAATGAACCCTCCTTCATTTTTAGGGTCTAAGACTGAAGAGGACCCATAGAAATTCCTTGAAATGGAGTAGAAGGTCATAAATATTATAGAGTAATTGCTAGTGAGAGTGTTGAGTTAGCTGCATATCAGTGGCAGGATGTGCCTCATACGTGGTTTAAGATGTGGAAGGCAGATAGGGCCGCAGATACAGGGCCTATAGAATGGAAAGAGTTTACTACTACCTTTCTAGATAGCTTTTTACTATTGGAGTTGAGGGAAGGTAAGGTGTTAGAATACATTAACTTTAAGCAGGGAAGTATGACAGTGAAGGAGTACTCTCTCAAGTTTACTCAGTTAGCCAGATATGCTCCTTATGTGGCAACTGATAGCAGATCTAAGATAAGTAAGTTCATGCATGGTATGTCTGACAGTGTGGTCAAGGAGTGTAGGACCACGATGTTGATTAAGGAGATGGACTTGGCTAGATTGATGGTCTATGCTTAGTAGATAGAGAAGAAAAAGACTAAAGAGAAGAAGAGGGAGAGTAAGAGAGCTAGAGTAGGTAGCTTTAACTTCACTCAACCTAAGTTAGAGGGTGGTAATTGTCCTCAGTTCTACCTAAAATCTTTAGTTCTAGCTTCGTACTCAGCTAGTACTTCAGTGCCTAATTTCAGAAATCGTAATAAGGATAGGCACCAACCTCTAAGTCTCAGGAAAGTGTTAGCAGTACTCGAACAAATCCTCTTTACCAGAAGTATGGTAGAAACCATCAGAGTGTCTATAGAGCTGGCAGTGATGTATGTTTTGGGTGTGGAAAGCCAGGTCATAGAATTAGAGATTTTTCTTAATCAGGTTAACAAGGTTAGTACAATTGTCCCCCAGCTCAATTTAGTTGCCCATATCAGTAGGGTGTCACTTCCAGTTCCACCAGTGGGCAATACCCGAATAGGCTTTATCCGCTTCAGACCCGATAGGATCAGGAAAGTTCTGCTGATGTAGTCATTGGTACTTTACAAGTTTATCATTTACATGTTTATGTTTTGCTATATCCAGGAGCTTCATTATCCTTTGAAACTCCTTATATAGCTGTTGACTTAGAAGTCAGTCCTAAAATCCTAGCAGAGCCCTTCTCAGTCTTTACCTTAGTGGATAAGTCTATCATAGCCCAACGGGTATACAGGAACTGTCCGATTATGGTATCTCAGAAAGTTACTTCAGTAAACTTAGTAGAGTTAGAGATGATAGATTTTGATGTCATTTTCGGCATGGATTGGCTTCATTCATGCTATGATTTAGTTGACTATAAAAATAGAGTTGACTATTTTCAGTTCCCGAATGAACCTATCCTACAATGGAGAGGTAGTACTTCAGCACTTAGGGTCAGCTTATTTTCTACCTTAAAGAGAGAAAAATTATATCCAAGGGGTGTATCTATTATCTCGTTCGAGTTAAAGACTCTAGTTCTAATACCCCTAACCTTGAGTTAGTTTGTGTAGCATGTGAATTTCCAGATGTATTTCCCGAAGATCTTCCCAAAGTTTCTCCTGAAAGCGAAATGGATTTCGAAAAAGACCTTCTTCCAGATACTCAGCCTATCTCTATTTTGCCATATTGAATGGCTCCAGCTGAACTTAAAAACTTAAAAGAACAGTTGAACATAATCATACAGACCATCTCAGAATAGTATTATAGACCCTTAGAGCCCATCAGTTAATTGAAAAATTTAGTAAATGCGAATTTTGGCTAAGTTCAGTAGCTTTCCTTGTTCATATAGTTTCCAGTGATGGCATTAGAGTTAATTCTCAAAAGACTGATGAGAAAATGGCCCAGACCTATCTCTCTGTTAGATATCAAGAGTTTCAAAATTAGGGAAATTCTACATAGTTAGCATAATACTAACTTAGGAATCCACTTCTCAATCTTTTAGGGCCGGAATCACATGTCACTCGGCACACCCTAAGGCTCAAACTACGAGGGAACTTTGCGAGACCTTACAATATCTCCCCCTTGGTTACATTCATCCTCAAATGTCGTGAGTTAGGCTAGGAATAAAGGAAATCAGAGTACACACATTTGAAACAAGGACTAAACGGTTCAAGGTCTCTCTAAACTCACAAATACTCTGAAAAATACACGAACTCATACAAGAATAGATGCATAGCTAAACTTTAGATTAGAAAAGGTTTATCGAGCAAAAATAGTACCTTTGGATTTATCTGAACTTGCGGAAAAGAGGTGCGGGTATTTGGATCGCATGTTAGCTTCCACCTCCCAAGTAGCATCCTCAACAGACTGGTTTTGCCATAAAACTTTGACCAAGGGAATTCTTTGTTCCTTAGTCTACAGATCTGAAAATCTAGGATCTCCACGGGAAACTTATCGAAGGAAAGGCTATCCTGAATATCAACACTCTCTGAAGGATCAACCACAATGGAATCACCAATATGCCTCTTAAGCATGGAGACATGAAATATAGGATGAACGGCGGACAACTCTGAGGGAAACTCAATTTCATAAGCCACTTTACCAACATGGCTCAAGACTCTATACGGGCGAACATAACGGGGACTAAGCTTTCCCTTCTTACCAAACCTTTTTACCCCTTTAATGGGTGAAATCATCAAGTACACCAAATCACCCACCGTAAACTCAAGATCTCTCCTCCTCACATCAGCGTAAGACTTTTGACGACTCTGACCGATCTTCAACCTTTCTCTAATCAACTTCACTTTCTCCATAGCCTCGAATACTGCATCAGGCCCACATGCGGCAGCTTCACCTACCTCGAACCAACCTACGACTGATCTACGCCTCCTACCATACAAAGCCTCAAATGGTTCCATCTCAATGCTTGCTAGGAAACTATTATTATACGCGAACTCTATCAATAGCAAATGCTCATCCCAACTTCCTTTGAAATCAAGAGCGGACGCCCTTAACATATCCTCTAGGGTCTGAATGGTCATCTCATCCTGACCATCTGCCTGTGGGTGAAAAGCTGAACTTAAAAGAACTTGGGTGCCAAGACCCTGCTGAAATGCCCTCTAAAACTGAGAAGTAAATTAAGTACCCCTATCCGAAATGATAGACAAGGGAACTCAATGTAGTCTGACCAACTCCCAGACATACAATCTAGCATAATCCTCAGTCATAGAAGATGTATGCACGAGCCAGAAATTTGTAGATTTAATTAACCTATCCACAACAACCCAACAAGAATCATGATGATGACCTGAAAGAGGCAACCCGGTCATGAAGTCCATATTCACCATTTCCCACTTCCAAGTGGGTATAACAAACTCTTGCATCACACCACCCGGTCTTAGGTTCTCTACCTTAACCTATTGACACGTCGTACACTTTGCTACAAACTCGGGATGTCCTTCTTCATGCCATTCCACCAATTGATCTCCCATAAGTCACGATACATCTTGGTAGTACTGGGAAGAATAGAATAACGCGCACTATGTGCTTCACCCATAATCCTCTGCCTCAAATCATCAGTACGCGGAACATGCAACCTACCATGAACCCTCAACACAACATCTCCTTCTTAGGAGAAAACCTTGACCTTTTGGTCCTTAACTGACTCCTTCAGTTTGACCAAACTAGGATCCCTATCCTGCTCCTCCTTTACTTTCAAAACTAAAGAAGATTCGGAACTATTCTGCACCAACGTACTCCCCTCCACTGAATCAAGCAATCTAACACCCAACCTATCCAGAAAATGAACATCATGAGCTAACTCTTTCTTACCTTCCTCAATATGCGCAACACTATCGATAGACAATCTGCTAAGGGCATCCGCCACCACATTAGCCTTGCCCGGGTGATACAACAAACTCATATCATAATTTTTCAATGACTCTAACCACCTTCTCTGCCTAAGATTCAACTTTTTCTGGGTAAACACGTACTGCAAGCTTTTATGATCAGCACACACATCAACATGGACACCATAAAGATAGTGTCTCTAAATTTTCAAAGCAAAAACCACGGCAGCTAACTCAAGATCATGGGTCGGGTAGTTATTTTCATACGACTTCAACTGTCTAGAGGCATAGGCTATAACCTTACCCCTTTGCATCAACACATAAACCAAAACAACTCTAAAGGCATCACAATACACCATAAAACTATCAGTACCATCAGGCAAAGTCAACAGAGGGGATGAAGTGAGTCGAGTCTTCAACTCCTGAAAACTCTTCTCACAGGAATTGGACCACTGAAATTTAACCTTCTTTTGGGTCAATCGGCTCATAGAAGATGCAATGGAAGAGAACCCCTCAACAAGACGATGGTAATATCTTTCTAGACCCAAGAAATTTCTAATGTCAGATGGAGAGATAGGTATAGGTTAGTTTCTCACAGCTTCTATCAATTGGGGATCAACTCTAATACCCTCAACTGAAACAACATGACCCACAAAAGCTATAAACCTTATCCAAAATTCACACTTACTAAATTTAGCAAATAACAGGTGATCTCTAATAGCTTGCAAGACAATTCTAAGATGAGCTGCATAGTCATTCTCATCATGGGAGTACTCAAAGATGTCATCTATGAAGACAATGACGAACGTATCAAGGTATTTCTTGAACACTCGATTCATGAGGTCCATGAAGGCTGCTAGGGCATTTGTTAACCCGAAAGACATAACTATAAACTCAAAATGACCATAACGGGTTCGAAAGGCTTTCTTTGGAATATCACATTCTCTTACCTTAAGCTGATGATAGCTAGATCTAAGGTCTATCTTGGAGAAATAACTTGCACTTGCAACTAATCAAACAGGTCATCAATTCTCAGAAGAGGATACTTATTTTTGATGGTCACTTTGTTGAGTTGATGGTAGTAAATGCACATACGCAAAGATCCATTTTTATTTTGTACGAACAAGATGGGTGCTCCCTAAGGAGAAATGTCGGACCTAATAAAACCTTTATCTAAGAGATCTTTGAGTTGCTCCTTTAACTCCTTGAGTTCTACAGGTGCCATATGATATGGGGGAATAGAAATAGGCTGAGTTTCAAGAAGAAGATCAATTTTGAACTCTATCTCTCTATTGTGAGGTACCCCTGGGAGATTTTCCAGAAAGAAATCAGGGAACTCATTAAAAATATCAACCAACTGGATGGTTGGAGTCTCGGACTTAGTGTCACTGACCCTAACTAGGTGGTAGATACAACCTTTGGATATAAGCTTTTTGGCTTTGATATAGGAGATAAAATGACTCTTGGGAGATACCAAACTCCCGGACCACTCAAACACTGGTTCATTAGAAAACTGAAACTAGACCATATGGTTATGACAAACTATAGATGCATAGCAAGAATGAGGACAAAATCTATCATGTCTAACTCTATCAAATCCGCAAGTATGACTCTATAAAGCACAATAACAGGGCAATTTCTATACACTCGTTTTGCAATAACAGAATCTCCGACTAGTGTAGAAACTAGAAAAGTCTTGGAGATCTTTTTGGGACTTATTTTGAAATTCACAGCTACAAGTGGGGTCACATAAGAGAGATTTGGCCTGCGGTCCAACAACATTTACATATCAAGATAAAAGAAATAGAGTATACCAGTAACAACATTAGGGGAGTCCTCCTGCTCCCGAAGGGGTGGTAAGGCATAGAACCTATTCTAGTGCTGACCGCCAACGGTGCTAGAAGAAGTGCCCTGAGTAGGGGCAGGATGAAGTACTGGAGGTGGGCACTAGCAGCCTGTGCCTAAGGTCGGGCATCTCTGTTCCGTAGCCTAGCATGGGGGAAATCTCTAAGTCTGTGGCCCTGATTGCCACAACCAAAATAACCCCTCACATCTTCAAAACACTCCCCGAGGTGATTACTACCACATTTAGCATAAGAAGGATAGCGGGGCCTGTTACTAACACTGTTCTGTGGCCCAAACATGAAAGACCTGCTCCTTTGCTCCGACCTACCTCTAGGTGCGGGAGCACTAGCTGAAGAAGGAACAAGAATAGGTGGACATCTCTGAAACTGAGGGCGGCTCCCTCCAATGAACCTAGGTTGGCTAAACTCATGCTGATCAGATCTACTCCTCTTGATACCCCTCAATCTATCTCTCTCTAAGCTTATCCACCTCCATCTTTTAGGCATGAGTTATCAACCAAGAAAGATCCATATCCTTATGCAACATCACAGGTCTACACTTCTTCAGTACCATCCCAGAAACACCGGTCATAAACTTACTCATACCAGCCCGAGTGTCAAAAATCAAATCTAGAGCATACTTAGCCAATGGATTGAACTTCAAGCAATACTTCTTAACAGTCATAGAGCCTTGCCTCAAGTTCATGAACTACTCAATCTTAGCCTCCCCCATCTCAAGAAGAAAGAACTGATCCAAAAAGGCATCTTGGAATAATTGCCAAGTCATAAGAGTGGCATTCTCACCTCTACCCTTCTTCCACAATACAACCCAATCATAAGCAATGTCTTTCAATCTGTAGGATGTTAAAACAACACTCTTTTCTTCTAAAATCTACATCACATCAGTGATCTTTTTTACCTCCTCCAAGTACAATAGGGGGTCCTCATCTGTCTTGGACCTATAGAACTTAGGAAGATTCATCCACATAAAGTTATGAATCCTAGTCGCGGCTACATCACCACCCTACTGATTAGCAAATGGGGCCTGGTTATTGGCCCTAACATTTTCGGTGACCGCTTGGGCTAACACCTAAAAAGCTGCCTTAAACTCAGCATGGGACACCATCTCATTCAAAGGATGAATTGGTGGGGGTTTCTCGTCATTGTTTCCATGAACATTCACCTTTTGATGAGGTATTTTCTAAAAATAGAAGAGCACGGATCATTAGATAAGAGGGACAACTATAGGCACGATAGAATCTGAAAGAAGAAACAACTTTTTCCTAAAATGTCTCACAGCCTCTTGCTCATAGATATGGCACGCTACACACCGATGATCAAGACTCTACTCAACGCGGCTTGTCAGACTCCCTAGGACTCCTTTGAAATATTAGGCTTTAATACCAAGTTTGTAACAACCCAAAATCGCCTCTCGGGACGTCACACGGTGCTTAACCCTTAGAGCTGGTTTCTACCCAAAAACACCCAATTCAAGATAAGGATAGACTTAAAAACTTGCATAGCCATATCACAAGAAAGGACATAAGAAAGGATAATTGGTTCATATGACCACCATATAGAGAAATATCAAAAAAACCACACTACTGATCCCTCTCAACATATCACAAGTCTGATACTAGTATGGCAAAGACTCTATGAATAAAAATATAGAGAACCATTGGGACTGGCCTCAACAGACTCGAAATAAACTGAAGATAAAACATAGTCTCTCAAGTACAATAAATATCTGAAGATCGATCCTCGAATCATAAGGACTCACCACTGTAGAAAACGTAGGCAAGGTACTCAAAGAATCATGGGAGAGGCTAGGACTGAGCACCTGAACCTAAATTATGATACAATGTAGCACATAGACATATATGTGGATCAGTACTTTGGAATGTACTGAGTATGCGGGGGTGCATGCATATGTATAAAGTAGTAATGATATTTTCTTCAATCAAATCATGTATGCATAATGATATGACTCACATAGCTTGAACAAGTGTAAAATATGAACCTCATAAGTCATGTAGAATGAAGCATGTAACACAATCTCGTGATTCATCATTATTTAACTTCAAAATTGAAAACCTTCTCTTACTCTCAATGCCCAAAGGCTAAGGGATTTCAGACCATACTTTACAATCATTTAGAGAGTCATATACTTAGAATTCAAAATCATAAAACTTGAAAACATACTTGAAGGCATTTCATTCACTTTAAAAAATATCTAATCTCAAATAAATACCTTGATTAGGGAATCTCTTTGCAATTCAACCATTTAGGAAAATAGCTTATAGGGAAGGAAAATAAGCATTTAATTTCAAAGTTCAAAAGGCAAGGGAGGTCCTCGTGTGTTACGTGTGTTACGTGCTACATGGATCATTTAGGCATACAAACCTAGGATTTATTAACATATGAACCGCTTCGATAATTAATCTACTTACTAAACTGATAAGAAATCATGCTTTTAGGATTTAAACATTTTATGGCATACTAAAATAGATTTTGATGTGTTAATATATTTCTGCACATTAAAACAAGTTTCAGCATTATTACAGCACATTTTTGTACATTAAAATATGTTCAGCATTATTAGAGCATGTTTCTGCCCATTAAAATAAATTTTCAAATTATTAGAGCATGTCTTTGCTCATTCACACGAATTTTAGTATTGTTAGATCATGTTAGAATAAAATTTCTATGTATTAAAATGAATATCGACATGTTAATATTGTTAAACATTAGCTTTAAACTAAATTTCATCATATTAAAACTACTTTCAGTATGTTAGTATTTTTGAGTATGCTAACAATTAAATTTCTACATATTAATATGTTTGTAACATGTTGAACATTAGAATTAATCATGTCCATGTTAAAATTATAGCATGATTAACATAAAATTTTTTGTGTATTAACATATTTTTAGCATGTCAAAAACAATAACGTTAATGCAATTTTCAGTATGCTAATATTTAATTATAGCATGTCTAAACGGTGTTTCTGCATAAAATCATTAATTTCAGCATGTTAAAATATTAGATTTTAGGCATTTCTAGCACTTCCTATCATATTAATATGAAATTGCTTCACTATTAGCATAGTTGCCAGCATGTTAAAATATAGGTTTTTGAGTACTTTTCAACATGTTAAACACTAGATTAAGTACATCATTGTGTGCCTTAGCATGTTAATGCATTTTCAATATTTTGTCAATTCCTTACACTCTCATTAGTCTATAACACTTGCACAATGATAGTCGGGAGCACAACTCCTTGACATATTTACCACACTTTAGACACCCTCTTTTAATAATTTGACAACATGTTGCTACACATACGAATCACAATTACATTTTATTACAGTAATACTTGTTGAACACTTAGATATCGTGCCTATAGATTAATGACACAAAAATAGCTAATCTTTGATTTTGCATGTTAATCACATTATTCAACTCTCTAATAACCAAGAGGCCAACGTGAGACATTACTTGCTACTTGACGTCCAATATGTTACACATTTCGAGTCCTTGGTAACATAGCTTTATTTTTGTTTAAACCACAAAACCAAAATAGCAAAGTTCAATGCCTCTTAGACGATAGAAATTACAAAATATGTTAGTTTTATCCTTGTACTAGAATGCCTTTAGATTTGACGTCCAGCCTAGGTGGAGTGGGATAGGTAGTCATTCAGAAGTGATGATCTCTAACCGATAAAAAAAGGTAAGACATATGACTTGTGTAAGAGTTCTCCCCCTGGGTCGGATGATGATTAAACAAGTTGGGGTTCTGATCTGGATGAGACCAAAACTTTTCTTTATTTGATTTGCCGAATTCCTATAATTCTTTTATTTACCTTACATGTTCAATTATTTGGGGTAGTTAGTTTATTACATAAGCAGTCCCCTTTGTTATAATTGTTTTGTTTCTTTCTTTCTCCTCGCTTATCTTATTATATGTTTTTATCACTTAGATAATCAACAATTAGAAATAACAAAAAAAAATACATGTGTTTGATTATTAATTACTTTATCACTTAGTTAACATTTAAGAATAATAAAACATGAGACCATTATTTGATCATGTAGAATCCCCACGTATAACATAAATTCGACCGGGAACCATCTTTATGGACCTCGAAAGGTGCCTAACACCTTTCTTTTGAGGTAATTTTAATCCTTACTCGTATCTCTGGTGAACTAATACTAAACAACAAATTAGGTTTGTATTAGCCTAGATCGGTGACCTAACTCATCTTAATTATTTAGATGGAGACTCTTCACACTCTCCCTCAAAACAAACCCAAAAGGAGTTTGTCACGTCGAATCCTACTTTCCGTGAGGAAAAAGGGGCACGATAGAATGGCGACTCTGCTGGGGATCTTAGGTTCTAACCATTTTGAATTTGTGCTTTATGTGGATTCTCTTCATTTGTTTTGATGATGTTTGACATCCTGATTTACTTTTTATATGTTCTTCTTGTATCATTTACTGACATCAAGATTTATTAGTCCTCTCTCCTTTTCTCCATTTATGTGTTATTACTATTTATCCATGTCTATTTTTCTTTTATTGGATGTGTTTTAACATTTATTTTTATATTGCTAAAGCATGTTATTCTATGTGGCTATGTTCTACGTGTTACTTCTTTATATAACTGTCATTCCACTCATACTTTCCTCCACTTGGAACCTTATTTATTTTCTTTTACGAGTGGTTGCATGGTTGCACAAATGTTCTTTCCTAAAACACCCTTTGGGAAATGCCTTTTGGATCGGTCGATCAATGGTGCATCGACAGTCATAGGCTTTCCCACTCTTAAGTCGTCCACTCGAGGGAACCATGTCATAAACCCACTCTTGTCCTTTAGGTCCTGGCTATAATTTCTTTTATTAAGGAATATGCGTCCCACTCAACGTAGGAGGTATTGTCATCCTTGACGCGTTGAATGTTAGTCTCATTCAAAATCCAAAGATGTTCATGACCTCAAAGAAACTCACCATTATTTTCTATGTGTTGCATCTCTATGTATGTATTGACATCTTGCCTATCTTGTTGTTGCTGTTCTTGCTTTAGTCACTCCTTACTTTTAGTATGCCTCACTTTAGAAATCTTTACTTCTATAATTCTTTTCATGTTAGGATTTAACAATGCACTCTTAGGGCCTATTCAAAATCCTCCAATTCATCCCCACTTGCCATTCAACTTTTACCTTTCTTTTACAAAACGTCCTAATATTTGAAAAAGTGAAACAATCATTATCATTCCAACATTTTTTCTATCAAATCATATTATCCATATCTTTCACCTTTCCATAATGTCATAAGGGTTCAACTTAGAAGCTTTTTTAATCAAATGACTTTTCACAATCTTTCAAACTCTCAAACATTTCAAACTAAATACTTCAAAATGTTCAAAATATTGTCAATATTCAATTCTGCCATTTATTCAAAACAATTTCTTTAAACATTATATGTACATCTTTGCAATATCTTATCATAATTCACTTAATCATCTTCAAGTATAAATTTAGTACCTAAGTCTTTGTTAGAATCTATATTCTATATTATGATATCAATTCATTTTCAAGCTTAAGTTCTAGCCCACCCATTCTCCTAAAGTTCTCCTTGACAAAATGACTCATATTGCCATACTATCTCTTTTCAAATTGAGTACGCTGATACTTATTTTTTTTAGTTTACTATTTATTATTTAAAGGTTGTCTAGCGTTTGAAAATCGACTCAATTGAAAATCTATAATATGCTCAATATCTAGAAAGATTACATCCCTCTTTTCTTTCACTCAAGGCAAAACACTATTTAGACCGAACCTCTTTATTCTAGTGTTATTCATGTACCCTCTCAATAATCTCCTTCTACATTCACCATTCTTTAAAATGGGAGACGCCGTTAGTATCCATTTATCCTCCTAATGACTAAACAACATTTTCTATCTTATCTACCTTTCTTTTTACTCATGAACTACGTTTAACCTGACTTTCATTCAGATACGTAAGTAGCCCACTCTGGGTCCAGTCTTAATATAATAAAATATTTTCTTTCCTCACTTTCTTTCAATTCTTTCAATTCCAAAGCGATAGGCTAATAGATCCAACTCTTGAGCATATAAAGGCAGATTATAATTGAAGTTACGATGTTCAAGTAAGGGACAACCATTTCTCTTGGACTAATATTTTTATTTGAGTGGCTCAAAAATATAAGACTCCAAAAGCCAAAACTGGGTAGAATTTTTGAGGTTACAAGGAAACCACAAAAATTTTACAAGTAAACAATATATCAATGGCTCTAAACTGGGGAAGAAATTTTTGAGAATTTCTAAAAAATTACACCAGGATGAAGTACAAGTCCTAACAGTCTATGAAGCCGAAACAACGACTAAAGAGTCCAATCGACCAAGATATGAATTAACATTTCTTCTCAAGTGTTAATTTTTCTTTGAGTGCAGCGATAGGTGTTAAATGTTGCAACGATGCTATGATATCATCAAAGAGGTCAGGATTACATCCCAAATAAGGGAAAAGAGCTAAGTTGTTCTATCTTTTAACATTGACGATACTTAATTTGATATTATTATATTAAATAATCTTGGGTTCCTGTAGAACCTTATCCACAATATTGGGTTCCTATAGAAACTTATCCACAATATTGGATTTCTGTAGAACCTTATCCACAATATTGGGTACCTGTAGAACCTTATCCATAATATTGGCTTCCTGTAGAACCTTATCCATAATATTGGGTTTCTGTAGAACCTTATCCACAATATTTGGTTCTTGTAGATCCTTATCCATAATATTGGGTTCTTGTAAAACCTTATCCACAATATTGGGTTTCTGTAGAACCTTATCCTTAATATTGGGTTCCCGTAGAAAGTTATCCACACTATTGGGTTCCCGTAGAACATTATCCATAATATTGCATTTCTGTAAAACCTTAATAAAAAATCTTGGGTTTTTGTAGGACCTTAATTGAATAATATGAGGTTTCTATAGGACCTTCAACAATGTCGGGTTCCTATAGAACCTTAATCAACAATATCAGATTCCTTTAGAACCTTAATCAACAATGTTGGATTCTTGAAACCTTACATTCCTTCATGTCCTATTTCGTAGGTGAGGTTCATCAATAGATGACCACATCAATTGAGCCAGAGGCAAAAGTCAACCTCCCCTTTGACAAACTCACAATTCTTCATTGAGTATAGGATTAATAGGTACAAATGACAGAAATCACTCCATCACAAGAGGGCACAATAGCCAATCCAACATCATAACGAGAGACTTCACAATTGATCCAATAATATAATAGATATAATTTATTACATCCTCTTATTATTATTATCACAATTATTTTCACTACATTATTTAATCTTTGATATATACATATATCTGTGCTAACCATGTTATCTAGCTAAGTTAAAAGTGGTAGGAATAATAGGTACAGATGATAGGAATCACTATTATGAGAGATCATACAACTGGTCCAATGCTAAGTCGAGAGGCACAACAGCTGATCCAACGTCAAATCGAGAAGCCTAACAGCTGATATAACACTACATTAAGAGGTACAACAGCCAATCTAACATCATATCAAGAAGTCTAACAGCTGATCCAATGCAACATCGAGAGGTCCATCAGCCGATGTAATGTAATATCAAGAAGCCAAATATCTGGTCCAATGCTACATCGAGAGGCCGAATAGTTGATCCAATATTACATCAAGAATCCCAACAACTGATCTAATATATCATCGAAAGGCCCAATATCTAATCCAACATCATATCTAGAAGCCGAATAGCTGATCCAATGCTATATCGAAAGGCCTAACAGCCGATCCAACGTCATATCAAAAAGTCCAATAGCTTATCCAATACTACATCGAGAGGCCGAACAGCCAATCCAACGCCATATTGAGAAGACCGACAATGGACCAATGGTTTAGCGAGTGGCCCAATTGTCAATCTAATATCACATCGAAGAGACTAATAGCTGATCCAATGTCACGTCGAGAAGCCCAATAACTGATCCAACACCATATCGAACGACTCAATAATTGATCAAACAAATACAACAGATACACTTTTTTTACTTCTTACATTCACTTTATGTTTTTTAAGTGCTTATCATTTGCATGCTTTAACCCTGGTTATCGAGTATACTATAAAGTACGCAGGTGACAAAGGAGTAACAAATAGAAATAATTTTTATTCCTGTTTTTGAAAGATCACCCTATTTATCCATTCTTCACGCAAACTTAAGTCAAAACACACCAATATTTCACTTTCACGATCCTCTTTACGTTATTGTTCCCAAATCACTTTCTCCCAAGAGGAGCGTAAAAGTGAAATGTTGGTGAGTTTTGACTTGAGTTGGCGTGAAGGATGGATAAATAGGGTGATCTTTCAAAAAATAGGAATAAAAATTATTTCTATTTGTTACTCCTCCGTCACCTACGTACTTTATAGTATACTCGATAACCAGGGTTAATGCATGTAAATGATAAGCATTTAAAAAACATAAAGTGAATGTAAGAAGTAAAAAAATCATATCTATTGTATTTGTTAGATCAGTTATTGATTCTTTAGATATGGTTTTGGATCAGCTATTGGGCTTTTCAACGTAATGTTAGATCGGTTGTTAGACTTCTCGATGTGATATTGGATTGGCTATTGGACTTCTCAATATGGCGTTGGATTGGGTGTTAGGCCTCTTAATATACTGTTGGATCAGCTGTTGGACTTCTCAATATGACGTTGGATCGAATATTGGTCCTCTCGATGTCGTATTGGATCAGCTGTGGGGCTTCTCAATATAACTTTGGATTGCCAATTGGGACTTTCAATGAAATATTAGATCAGTTGTTGGGCTTCTTGATATAATGTTTGATGAACCTCACCTACGAAATAGGACATGAAAGAATGTAAGGTTTCAAGAACCCAATATTGTTCATTAAGGTTATAAAGGAATCTAATATTGTTGATTATGGTTCTACAGGAACCCGACATTATTGAAGGTCCTACAGGAACCTTATATTATTCAATTAAGGTCCTACAGAAACCCAAGATTGTTTATTAAGGTTTTGCAGAAACCCAATATAATGGATAAGGTTCTATGGGAACCCAATATTATGGATAGGTTCTATGGGAATCCAATATTATGGATAAAGTTCTACAGAAACCCAATAGTTTGAATAAGGTTTTACAGGAACCCAATATTGTGGATAAGGTTATACAGGAACCTAATATTGCAGATAAGGTTCTACACAAACCCCATATTAGGGATAAGGTTCTATAGGAACCCAATATTATGGATAAGGTTCTATAGGAACACAATATTGTTGATAAGGTTCTACAGGAACACAATATTGTGGATAAGGTTCTACAGGAATCCAATATTATGGATAAGGTTCTACAGAAACCCAATATTAAGGATAAGGTTCTACAGGACACAAGATTGTTTAATATTATAATATCAAATTGAGTATTGTCAAATTTAAAAGATAGAACAACTTAGCTCTTTTTCCTTATTTGGGATGTAATCCTGGCCTCTTTGATGATATCATAGCATCGTTGCTGCATTCAACACCTATTGTATGCACTCAAAGAAAAATTATTAGTCGAAAAGAAATGTTAATTCATACCTTGTTCAATTGGACTCCTTGGTCATTTTTCTGCTTCATAGACCGTTAGGACTTGTACTTCATCATGGTGAAATTTTTGAGTAGTCAGGTCAAACGTCTTTTATCTTATCTACCTTTCTTTTTACTAATGAACTACGTTTGACCTGACTTCCATTTAGATACGTAGGCAGCCCACTCTATGTCAAGTCTTAATCTAATAAAACATTTTCTTTCCTCACTTTCTTTCAATTCTTTCAATTCCAAAGCGATCGGCTAATAGATCCAACTCTTGAGCATATAAAGGTAGATTACAATTGAATTTACGACATTCAAGTAAGGGACAACCATTTCTCTTGGACTAACATTTTTATTTGTGTGGCTCAGAAATATAAGACTCCAAAATCCAAAACCGGGGTAGAATTTTTAAGGTTTGAAGGAAACTACAAAAATTTCACCAGTAAACAATATATCAATGGTTCTAAACTAGGGCCGAAATTTTTGAGAATTTCTCAAAAATTTCACAAGGATGAAATACAAGTCCTAATGGTCTATGAAGCAGAAACAACAACCAAAGAGTCCAATCGAGCGAGCTATGAATTAACATTTCTTTTCGACTGATAATTTTTCTTTGAGTACAGATAATAGGTGTTAAATGCAGCAATGATGCTGTGATATCATCAAAGAGGCCAGGATTACATCCCAAATAAGGGAAAAGAGCCAAGTTGTTATATCTTTTAACATTGACGATACTTAATTTGATATTATTATATTAAACAATCTTGGGTTCCTGTAGAACCTTATCCACAATAATGGGTTCCTGTAGAACCTTATCCACAATATTGGATTTTGGTATCCATAATATTGTGTTCCTGTAGAACTTTATCGATAATATTGGGTTCCTGTAGAACCTTATCCATAATATTGGGTTTTTATAGAACCTTGTCCACAATATTTGGTTCCTGTAGATCCGTATCCATAATATTAGGTTATTGTAAAACCTTATCCATAATATTGGGTTTCTGTAGAACCTTATCCATAATATTGGGTTCCCTTAGAACCTTATCCACAATATTGGGTTCCCGTAGAACCTTATCCATGATATTGGGTTTCTGTAAAACCTTAATAAACAATCTAGAATTTTTGTAGGACCTTAATTATATAATATGAGGTTTCTATAGGACCTTCAGCAATATTGGGTTCCTGTAGAACCTTAATAAAAAATATTGAATTCCTTTAGAACCTTAATCAACAATGATGGGTTCTTAAAATCTTACATTCTTTCATTTCCTATTTCGTAGGCGATGTTCATCAAAAGACGACGACATCAATTGAGCCAGAGGCACAAATCAACCTCCCCTTTTACAAACTCACAATTCTTCTTTGAGTACAGGATTGAAAGGTATAGATAATAGAAATCACTCCATCATGAGAGGGCACAATAGCCAATCCAACATCATGATGCAAGACTTCACAATTGATCCAATAATACAACAGATACACTTTTTTACATCCTCTTATCATTATTATTATGGTTATTTTCACTATATATTTAATCTCGATATAAACATATATCCATGCTAACCATGTTATCTAGTTGAGTTAAAAGTGGCAGGACTAATAAGTACAGATGATAAGAATTACTCTATTATAAGAGATAATACAATTGGTCCAATGCCAAGTCAAGAGGCACAACAGCTAATCCAACATCATATCAAAAAGCCCAATAGCTGATCCAACACTATATCGAGAGACTCAACAACCAATCCAATATCATATCAAGAAGCCTAACAGTTGATCTAATGCTACATCGAGAGGCCCACAAGCCGGTCCAATGTCATATTGAGAAGCCAAATATCTGATCTAATGCTACATCGAGAGGCCCAATAGTCGATCCAACATTACATCAAGAAGCCCAATAACTAATCTAATATTTCATCAAAAGGCCCAATAGCCAATCCAACTTCATATCTAAAAGCCCAACAGCTGATCCAATGCTACATCGAGAGGTCCAATAGTCGATCCTACGTCTTATCAAAAAGTCTAACAGCTGATCCAACGCTACATTGAGAGGCCCAACAACTAATCCAACGCCATATTAAGAAGCCCAATAGTTGATCCAATGGTTCAGTGAGAGGCCAATAGCTGATCTAACATCACATCGAAGAGTCTAATAGCTGATCCAACGTCACATTGAGAATCTAAACAAATGATCCAACACCATATCAAACGACTCAATAATTGATCCAACAAATACAATAGATACACTTTCTTTACTTCTTATATTAACTTTATGTTTTTTAAATGCTTATTATTTCCTTGCTTTAACCCTGGTTATTGAGTACACTATAAAGTACGCAGGTGATAAAGGAGTAACAAATAGAAATAATTTTTATTCCTGTTTTTGAAAGATCACCCTATTTATCCATCCTTCATGTAAACTCAAGTCAAAACTCACCGATATTTCACTTTCACGCTCCTCTTCACGTTATTGTTCCCAAATCACTTACACCCAAGAGAAGCATAAAATTTAAATATTGGTGAGTTTTGACTTGAGTTTGCGCGAAGGATGGATAATATTGGTGAGTTTTGACTTGATTTTGCCTAGGAATTTGAGTTGCTCTATAGTTTAAGCTCCATCCATCCGGTATTCCATGTGTCCATGTTGCCAAAATATATAGATGATCCTTTGTGTTGTTACCTTGAAAGATATTGGTGTTTCAAACTCTTTATTCTGTGAGGTCCCGGTGAGGATCTTAGATCTTCACATTGGTTGGTTGCGAATGAATAAGGTGGCTTCGATGAAGGTTCTATGGAGTAACCAAAAATTTAAAGAAGCCACTTGGGGATGGAAGAGGATATGAAGTCCAATTATCTGTATTTGTTTCTATTTTGAAAAATCATGCTTGAGGTATGTGTTAATCTTCTTAACTTGATTTTTGTCTTTGGTAGGTAAAAGGTTTCAAGTCCCTAAAATTTAGATTGAGCAAATATTTTTGTAGACTATGGGTTTGAGTCCCAAAGTCAATTGAATGAATGGTTGAATGATAATGATCATGGCGTGTGTCTTATCCTTGTTATATGTCTTTATTTTCTAACTTGGTTAAAGATTTTTTGGATGTGTAATAATGTGTTAACTCATGTTTATTCTTTCCTTTTCTATCATTCAAAGATGAATGATCCAAGTGGGGAAGAATTGAAATACCTTGGCTTTTGATCCTTAGAGAAATCTTTTAAGTTGTGCATTTTAGGCAGGGTATGATTTGACCATGCCTCTCATATACTAGGGTATGAGTAGTACCCTTACCTATCATATAGTGATCAGTTTAGCCTTTCCCAAGTTGTATATTAGGGTACAGGTCATATGTGGCCTAGTCGTATAATGCCAAAAGCTTAGCCTAGTTGAAATCTACCCAAGGTACAGTTCAAGGTATGGTTTAGGGTACTATTCGTACCTTAAGATATGAGTTATGCTTATGTAGTCATATTTTGGATAGTTTAGGGGTTGATGGTGGGGCCTAGGGTATAAGTTAGGGTATCACTTGTACCTTAGGGTATGGCTTGGTGTGGGAGTCGTACGCTTCAACGGGTTAGTTTTCAGCTTTTAATCTAAGGACATTTTAGAATTTTCCTGCCCCTAAAATCCCTATAACCCATGACTTATAACCTTATTTGGGCCCTTCATTCTTTACACATACTAGTTTGAAAACATTCCAAAATACTCCTAAATCCTCTCCCAACTTCTCTAACAAGATTGGGGCTAGGGTTTATCAAAGAGGCCATCTAGAGACTTGAGGACCAAGAATCTCTCCGTGAATCATCTTGTATAATGCATGTGACTCTTCCCTTATTATTATTTCTTAAATATCATGTTATTTAAACAAAGTTTATAAATCATTAATGGTGGGTTTTGAAACAAATGTTGAGGGTTTTGATGTATAGTGATGGGTGATGTTTCCTCTATTTTTATCCTGTGTTTATACTTGTTTTTGGTGATGATTTGTACATGTGGGTGCTTGTTGATTGTGGTTTAAAAAATGGGTCACGGTTAACCTTAAGTTTATGATTTCAACCTTGATTTTGGTCTTGGTAAGAATGTGCCTTCAAGGTGTTTGTGAAGATGTCTACTAGAAATAACTAATCACATGTTCATGGTGTTTCAAACTAAGGCAATGGATTAATGAGTAAGAATGTTTGGTAAAAAACTTTGTAAAGGTCTTGTTGTCCATGTAAGAAGTGAATTAGTAACCTTGTTGGTTGGAAAGGTTAAAAATGGGTTTGAGTCTCTAAGCATGAAATTGAATTGTGTTTGAGCTAAAGCTTGATATATGAATGCTAATGAAGAACGAATGGTTTGATGAAGGTCTTAATGACCATAGTTTGACTTGAATGGTGGTTGAAACTAATGTATTGGCCTATTAAAGTGATTGGTTGATAAATAGTTCATAAGGACCTTGTGGACATGTATGGTATCAAATTGTGACCTTAATGGCATGAAATAGCTCAGTGGGTTAAGTCCTTATATGTTGAATTGAGTGGGTGTGAATGCATGGATAAAGGGTTAGTGTCCCAATGTCGACTAGTAATGACACGACGTCTTGTGGTTAGAGTCTACTTGCGTAACAAATGGCTTGTGGTTTGAGTCCACTTATTTGATAAGATGGCTAGTGGTTAGATTCTACTTGGCTAACAAAATGGCTTGTGGTTAGAGTCAACTTGCCTATTAAAAGTCTTGTGGTTAGAGTCCACCTACATAGCAAGATGTCTTATGGTTAGAGTCTACTTGTCTAGCAAAAGGATTGTGGTTAGAGTCCACTTTCATAGTAATATGGCTTCGGGTTAGGGTCCTCTTGATTGATATAACCTAAGTGAGTGGAAGATAGAGCCCTCAACTTTACGGTTCATGATTGGGTGTTTGAAAATGTATGCTATGGCCTTGTTATCTCTTAACAATTAATGTATTTTCATATATCTACATGTCTATGTGTATGAATATGGTGGTTTATTATGGTTTGACTTGGTATTGAATAATGGAACGATTTTATCCTTACTGTTGAGTTACATACTAGCGCTCCAACTGCTAACCGTCTTCGAATGTTTTGTCCCCTCATGACATAGGAGCTGGAGCATCTTATTCTCTTCCTACGTAATTACCAAGTGTTCGAGCAGATCATGTGTTGACTTTGAAGTGGTGAGATTCCATACTTCGTAATGCATACATTTCATAGTCATTCTATCTTATGTCATAGACTTGTATTAGACTTGGTTTTTGGCTATTGTTGGGGGCATGTCCCGATATATTATATACATCAGATTGCAAGAGACTTGTGGATGACTATGGACTTGGGTAGGTTATATGTTGTAATTTGGAATGAATAGAATGATTAGACATTCTTCAGTTATAATTGTTAGTCTTGTTTCCATTATCTTATTATATGTTTGGAGTTCATCCGTTGCTTGTTGATTGATGTGATGGTTAGTTTAGGTTATGGGGCGATCTCTAGTCCTAGTTGGGGATTAAGATACCCATACGACAAGGTCCGACTTTGGTTCGTGTCAAAGGCGCCAGTTCAAATGCCTCATTATGTAGGCCCTTAGGTCGGGTCCCACCATTATCAACTGTAGTCCTACCAACTACCGGAACTACCTCTACAACAGTGGCACCAATTTTTGCCAATGCGTTCAATGGTACATTACTAGTAGAGGTTGCATCACTTCCCCCCTCAACATCAATAACTGCCGATGTCAAGCTGTCGGCTCCAGCATGCATCTCCTGGACCTCTACCTACCGGTCCCTCTTACTTAGTACATTATCCGTCTTTGCCTTCTTAAGGGAATCTTTTTCTGCACTCTAGTGCTTCCTCTTCTTTCTCTTTCTTCTTCCTCCTCCTTTGATTTTGAAATCTCCCAGATGTTTTCTACTTATACTTCAGGCACAACTTCCATAACCACAGGTTCTGGGATGAATGGTTTGTTGTATAACTCAACAACCATCTTCTTCACCTCGGCCATCTCTGACTTGACCTCAGTAATATCTGGGGTTCTATCCGCTCCCCAACTGAGGGGTGATGCACAACTTGAAGGTATCTAACCGACCCTGCACCCGGATATCTTAGTTCTCCAACTTTATTTTGACCGAAGGTTTCACACCCCCTTCTATGTTTCAGATTTTGGCCTCCAATGTGGCCAATGTCATCATAGCCTCATCCCACATAGCTAGTGAGATTATAATCAAACCAGTAGGCAGAGCTCTGGGTTGAGGTGGTATGACTAAACCAAAGGAGGGGCACTGGGTGTACCCGTTGTATTTGAAGTTTGAGGCTCAATCTACACACCTATCTTAGCAGTCTCAGTGGTCTCAGGATGTCCACTCAGTTTGAACATCTTGGCTATCATCTCCCAGGTTCTTATAACTCTTGTTCACGAGTTGTAACCTTAAGATACGACTTGTGAAGAGTCTATATGACCTAATTTATTGAATTTTCTAGCTCTTTTCTGTAATATTTAACCCTACACACTAAACAAACATATTACCCTACAAATATATAAAAAAAAAATCATGGGTTACCACCCACACAACGCATGATTTAACATCGCAGCACAATGTAATTTTCTTGGTTACTTAGACTTCACCCTGGTACATCTAAAAAATTACACTAACTTCCTTAGTGTTACCCGTATAATGCTTTACTCTTTGACCATTCACCTTGAACGGTGCTTCACCACCCTGCTTCATTTCAAAAGTACCATATGGGAAGACTCTTAGCACAGTAAAGGAACCATACCATCAAGACTTCAACTTACTTGGAACAAGCAAAGCCTTGAGTTGTAAAGCAATACCTGGTAACCTTTTTTGACAATCCTTTTCTCAATCTTGCAATCATGTGCAACTTCATATTTTCCTTGTAAAGTGTAGAACTTTTATATGCCCAAAGTCGAAGTTCATCCAACTCATCTATCTTGTTCATCCGTGACTTTGCTGCATCTTGCCACTCAAAATTTAACTTCTTCAAAGCCCATAGTGCTTTATGTTCAAACTCAACAAGTAGGTGACAACCCTTGCTATACACTAGTTGATAAGGTGAAGCACCAATGGGGGTCTTGAAAGCTATTCAGTACGCCCATAATGTATCATCTAACTTCGTTACCAATCAATCCTATTGATATTTATTATCTTTGGTAAGATGGACTTGATTTCTTTGTTAGACACCTCAACTTGTCCATTAGTCTATGGATGATAAGGTGTTGCCACCTTGTGTTTCAATCCATACTTCTCAAGAAGACTTTTGAACAGAAAATTAAAAACATGTGACCCACCATCACTAATGATAGCACATGTCGTGCCGAATTGAGAAAAATATGCTTTTTCAAGAATGGATTGACACTACGCACTTCATTATTTGGGAGCGCAACTGATTCTACCCATTTAGAAACATAATACACATCCAAAAGTATATACTTTATGCCAAACAAACTCAAAAAAGGTCCCATGAAATCTATACCCTTTATATCAAACAATTCCAATTCTATAATAGGAGTCATAAGAAGTTCATGGCGTCTAGAGATGTTACCTTGGCGTTGACATTGATCACAAGATAAAGAGAAATCATGTGCATCTTTATAAATTGTTGGACAATCGAACCCATATTGCAAGATTTTGTGGGCTGTGTGGGTTCTACCATGATGACCCCCAATCGGTGAAGAGTGACAATCCTTAAGTATGCTCATCATTTCCACCTCAGGTATAAGTTTACAAATAATCTCATCCGCAAAAATTCTAAATAAATAAGGTTCATCCCAGAAAAATTTCCTTACCTCATGCATAAACTTCTTTCTTTGCTGAAAGAAAAAATATTGTAGGACTAGATCACCGGCTAGATAATTTGCATAGTCTGCGAACCATGGAACTAGACTTGGGAAGCTTCCAATAACTACTTATCTAGAAAAATGTCATCAATCTTGAGCCCATCTTCAATATTCTTCATAGCTTCCTTCTCAAGTCTAGACAAATGATCCACAACTTGGTTCTCAGTGCCTTTTCTGTCCTTGACCTCAAAATCAAATTGTTGCAGCAAGAGGACCCACCTAATCAGTCTAGGCTTTGCATCTTTCTTTGACATCAAGTACCTCAATTCTCTATAGTCAGTTTACACAATCACCTTTGTCCCAATCAAACAAGACCTAAACTTCTCAAATCCAAAAACCACTATCAATAACTCTTGTTCAGTGACAATGTAGTTTCTTTGAGCAGGATTTAGTGACTTGATAGCATAGTAGATAGGATGAAGGATCTTATTTTTTCATTGGCCTAGTATAGCACCTACGTCCAATCAACTTGAGTCACATATCATCTCAAACGGAAAGGACCAATTTGGGGACACTATGATAGGAGTAGTCATCAATTTCTCTTTCAGACATTCAAAAGCCTTTAAGCATGCTTCAGCAAACTCAAATTTCACCTCTTTCTCAAGAATCCTAAAAAGAAGGTTGTCAATCTTGAATAAATCCTTGATGAATCACCTATAAATCGTAGCACAGCCCAAAAAACTTTGAACACCCTTCACAAAAATTGGTGGAGGTAATTTCTCGATCACTTCAATCTTTACTCTATCTACTTCAATAACCCTTTTTGAAATTTTGTGTCCAAGCATAATACCTTCTTTAACCATGAAATGGGAATTTTCCCAATTAAGTACCAAGTTGAAATCTTCACATTTTCAAAGAGGATTTCTAAGTGAACCAGGAAGTCATCAAAAGAATCACCAACGATTGAGAAATTATCTATAAACACTTTGATGGTGTCACATACCATGTCAGAGAAGATTGACATCCTGCATCTTTGAAATATGGTTGGAGTATTACATAACCCAAATGGCATACAGCTAAATAATACAAAGGTCCTCTAAGGACATGTGAAAGTCATCTTCTCTTGGTCCTCAGGCGCAATACTGATTTTTATGTAGCCTAAGTACCCATCAAGAAAATAGTACCATCCCCTGCCCGTAAGTCTATCCAACATCTGGGGTCCTTCTGAGTCCATGCGTTCAGCTTTATGTATTCCATGCATACTCTTGATTATGTGACTTACCTCATTGGCACTAGCTCATTCTTCTCATTAGGTACAACAATAATACCACCTTTATTCAAAACACATTGTGCTAGACTGACCCACTTTCTATCAGTAATGGGATATACTACACCGGTATCAAACCACTTGATTATCTCCTTCTTTGCTACCTCTTTTATTGGAGGATTAAGTTGATGCTGATGTTCTATACTTAGAATACAATCCGGTTTAAGTTGAATTTTATGAGTACAAAGACCAAGCGAGATACCCACAATATCTATAATGGACCAACCAATGGCCCTCTTGAATATCTATAACACAGATAAAAAAGGTTCCACTTCTGCCTCAATCAAGTCAGTTGCAATTATTACCGATAAAGTGTTGTTGACCCTTAAAAATGCATATCACAAATAAGAATGAAGGGCCTACAACTTTAAGACGGGTGGTTCTCAATAGATGGGCTAGCAAATAGAGTGGTTTTATTTTTTAGATCCAAATCAAGCTTGTTAGGTGCATAAGTATAAGAACCACTCCCATATAGTGCACATACAATCTTATCATAGTCATTAATAATAGCACTATCGGAGTTCATGATCATGGCTACTAGAGCTTCAACACCTAACCTCTCTTTGACAGGAACAACATCAGAAGCATCATCCCAAATAGTCACTGAATTAGCATCATAGAATGAATCCATCTCATCATCATACACATCAATAATGGATACCATTCTCAACTCATCAGGATGCTTCATAAATTTACATACATTGAATATCACCTATTCATTATTGAGTCTCAGCATCATATATCCTATCTCCAAATCAATCAACGTCATTTCTATAAACAAGAATGGTCTTACCAAAACAATTGGAACTTGAAAGTCCACTTCACAATCTAATATCACAAAATGAGCAGGAAAGATAAAAGAAGACACCTTCACCAACACATCATATAGAATACCAACTGGATTTTTCATAGTCTGGTCTGCCATCACTAGTCTTATTATGGTTGGTTTAGGAGCCCCCAACCCCAACTGTTTAAACACTATGAATGACATGAGGTTGATAATATCACCCAAATCACATAATGCACGAGTAAAGTTGAAAGATCCAATGGTGCAAGGTATAATGAATGCACCAGGATCCTCTTTCTTCTCCACCAATGATCTAGTAGCTACAATACTGCAATGATGAGTATTTTTATCTGGCTTATAATTTACTGACCTTTTCTTGCTGACTAAATCTTTCATGATTTTTTCATATCCTAGCATTTTCTTTAATGCCTCTACAAGTGGTATATTAACTAATAGCTCTTTTAACATTGATAAACACTTCTGATACTTACCCTCTTCTTATTTTTTTCAGCCTTTGAGGAAAAAGAGGGCGAGGTTGAGGGATTGACTTTAAAATAAGCTTCTCAACCATGTATTTTCCTTTTTCTTTCTTGATACTAATCTCCACATCAATAAAATAATCATCATTTTTTTGTTCCTTAATAGTGGGTACAAGAGGATCCACGGTAGATTTACCACTCTGATTGGTAATGGTATGGCAGTGACTAATATTCTTTGGATTTACCATTGCGTTTCTAGGGAGAGTGCTAGGATGCCTTTGATTTAGTGTGGCTGAGATCTGACCAAATTACTACTTCAACTATTTGATTGTGGTATTATGTGACTCAACATTTTGGTTTATCCTAACAAATCTGACAAATCTGCCTTAATCTCTTTAAGATAACTTTCTTGACTTTCTTAACCCGCAACTAATTTTGACAAAAATGCCTTCATTCTGGATTCTGAATCATGACTACCTGGTGGAATATACTTTTAACTCTTCTCTTCATAGTCATATTTTCTCAGCTAATCACCATCTCTCTCTCTACTTTTGTCTCTATATCTATCATTATAATAGTTCTAACCTTGATTCCCTTGCCCGTGGGCTAAAAAATCCAACAACCTATGATCAAGATACTTCGCTTCTACTTTATATTCAATCTTAAAAGTTCTAGACGTATATCCTTATCCTACAACTGCATTCACTTTCTCAACAATTATTATTTCAAATTAGTTTGTAAGCAACCCAATATCTGTTTGAAGCTGTGTAACCTCTTATACTACCAAATCCTGACCAACTCCATAATCATTAGCTGCTCTAATAGCATATGTAACTGCACCACCCTCAGCAACTCTAGTATGCCAACCTCTATTAGTTACCAAAATATCATCAAGCATATCATGCACAACATCCCATTGAAGATGCATAAATGGACCTCTCAAAATTGTATTTTCCATTATTCTCGAACAGATATTCAGTGATCTGTAGAATATGTCTAACAAGTTGGACCCTGTGATTCTGTGATTATGTACAATACTTAGTTTTTTCTTGAATAAAAACCATGCCTCATACATGGATTCTGCTGGTAACTATTTGAAATTGTAAATTTCATGATTCAACTATAGCATCCTTCCAGAAAGGAAAAATATATTCAGAAACTATATACGCAACTCATACCAAGTAGTGATTGAGCCTCTTGGAAGTTCCCCTAACTATAGTGATGCTTCACTTATCAATGAAAATGGGGACAACCTCAACCTCAAAGCTTCTTGATCCACCAATAGAATAGTATATGACGTGCAAATCTCAATAAAATTAGGAAGATGCATGTTCACATCATCAATTACGGATCCCAAAACCACACCCTTTAAATTTAACAATTGGATCATAGTGCTAGTAATATTAAACTTCATATTGGGAAGTAAAGTAGGGGGAATGATGGATTTTATCTCAGTAGGTTCAACATAATCCATATCTTCTTCATCATTATATGGGTGTAAGTGCTAATATATAGGAATCAATGAAGCTCTATCTTTCTGAACTCTGTCTCAATGCTTGGCTACCTATCTTGGGCTGGCTAGTCCTTCTTTTTAAGTTAACCCAGCTTTTTCAGCTAGTCGAGCCTCATCATCTACTATTCTCTCACCCTCTATAATAACTAAAAGTTGTTGCGTCTATAAATCTATAATATTCTGTGGATCACTTGGAGCACGCAAAAGTGCCACATTGGAATTAACAGGTAGAGGGTCTTGAACCCAGTAGGAACACCATCATGAACTTGTCCTGACATCCTTCTTGGTGTTTGAAGAATTCTTTCAGGCTCTAGATCAAAAGGGTGTAAGGGATTGCCTCTCCCTTAGTGTTTGACATACACCACCATATGCCAAATCTAGAGCAGAAAATTAACTGCTCAAACTGTCTTTCATGGCAATGATGCTAAAAATTGATTTTCCCCAAAACTAATCTCCAAAGAAGTATACTGTGGTAGATACCAAATATAGTAAACTAACTAGGTTGGGGTCGATCTCATAGGAAAAATGTTGAACAATTGCTTAACTTGATGTAATTCACCAGCAGTGAAAAAAGTAAATAGGGGGAATTTGGAATTATTAGTAACTAGTCACTAAATCTTGATTGCTTTGAGTTGTAAACAATAGAAGACAAACACTAAGACTGTGTTCCCCCTGGCTTCTCAACTCTATAAATTTCTCATGTTCAACCCATCTATTCTACTGCTCTGTATGTAAAGTCGAACAAGATATGTGTTATTAACCGTCTTGTGAACGTGTTGATAAATCTCACCCTTTACCTTGTGAGTCTTAGGGCATTGTCTTATTTCTCATTGTCTATGAATTCAGTTCAACTTTCACCTTTTGAATCTCAAGTTGATTAGAAGAGGTAATGGAATAATAATATGGATATGAATATCAAATTATTGTCCTAAACTTCTTTTCCTAATCACAAACTCCATTTTGAGAAAGTTTGCAAATACAGGCTATCCCAAACTTATGTTGTAGCTCTGAGTCAATTATTAACAAAAAGATTAAGATACATGCATAAACCTTAGAATAGATTAATCTCTCACTTCCTTTACATAGATAATTCGCCAGGGTTCCCACAACCCTAGTCAAGGAAATTTTTCCCTCATGTTCATGCAAGAATCCATGATAATCAATAAAGAATTCATGTAATAAATTGCACAAAATAATAGGTATAGAATCCGAAGTATTCAATTGAATAATAACGCAAAAATCTCAAGAATAATGTAAACTATGTAAACTAATGTTAAAGAATGTAACCTAATAAAATATAAAACCTAGTGTATTATGGTATCTTAAAATACTCAGAAACCTAGTTATAGCAGAAAAGGAAAAGTAAAGTCGGCACAAGGTACGACTCACTTATCCACTAGTAAGATCTTTTTACGAGTCATGCTGTGCTAGTCTTATCTATTACAGTGTTTGATCTTCCAGGCTTCAACTTTCTATTCTTGTTATGAATCCTACTCAGGAGTCTTACCTTAACCATATGACTCATGGCCTTTGCTCGTATCCACCTAGGACTTCTTTCTTTAATGCTCTAAACACTGGTTTGCTTATGATTTATCCATACGAGTCGTACTCAGACTTTCAACTTATATTCTTCTAAGACTTTAACCCTAAATCTATCCTTTTGTTTTTGTTCTTTGTACGGTTGTATGTCACTACCCATATCCTCATCTTAAGAATCATATGCTTGATTCATATTTTCTCTTTACTTAGCTTCTCTTCTTGGCCTTTATCACTGTTGTGCTTACGAGTCAATCATGAGTTGTATGATGTGTTAATGACTCATATTATCTTTAGTCTTGGTATTTTTTAGGTTTTTTTCTTTCATTTCCCTTCCAAGATATTATTGAACTATTTCACCTACAACAAGCAACAAACCACATCATATCAACCAAAACGACCTAAGTACAAGCATAGTTTCATTGTTTTAATCATAAAAAGTGTCATGTTTTTATGGATCATCATCCAACACCAAGTATATATCCATTTTTACCATTTACAAAAGAGAAACCTCAACCTTGAAGTTTCTTGAGAGAAATAAAGCAGTCAGTCCTCCCGACTATATGCTTTGAACATCTATTATCTATGAACCAGTTCTAACTGAATTCAACTTCTCCTATATTATTTTATTCTTTATATGAGTTTTTTCCATAAGAGAAAACAAGGAATCATAGGTAACTTCACATTCCTCCACACCCAGCATAGACACATCTTCATCCTTCTCTGTTTTAGATTCACTGAAGGAATCTCCCCATACTTCTAGAGCCTGCCTAACTGCATAATCAGCTGCAACCTTTCTTCCTAATTTTATAGAGACCTGATCCATGTTCTTTCCTTTTTTATCTCCAGTCTTGCGATATTCCTAATAATGCATTTGTGCATTGGACAATCCTTAATAAAATGCTCAGTACTTACATATTTGTGACAAACATCAACATTGCCACCCATTTTTCTACTGCTTCCTCTTCTTTGAAACTGGCCACTTTTTTTAATAGCTCTAACAACTTTTTTCCAAATAGGCAACATCAGTGTCTTTTTCACTTGATCTAGATTTTGAAGCCTTTAGTGCCAAAGATTTTTCCTTTTTTTGCTTCCTTCTTCTCCTATCCTTGCTGCTTCTTAAGCTCATAAGTCTTTAGATTACCAATGAGTTCATCCATATTGAGAGTCTTTAGATTTCTTTCCTTAGTAGTAGCATCAACTTTGCTTTCACAAGACTTAGGAAAACACCTAAAATTTTTCTCACTTGCTTATACAAGGGAATTACTTCTCCTAAGCAATGTCTCATTTGTGATAAAAGTGAATCTTGTATGCATTTCTTGAATTATGTTTCCTTCTTTCATGGTAAAGGTTTCATACTGAGTAGTCAACATGTAAACTTTAGAATTCATCACATCAGTTGTTCCCTCATGCGCTGTCCTTACGCAATCCCAGATTTCTTTAGTATTTCACAAGAAAAAATCCAGTTATACTCATCAGGTCCTATGCCATAGACAAGCAGGTTCTTTTCCTTATAATTCTTCTCAACTTTCTTTTGATCTTTATCATAAAACTCTCCCCTGTTTTTGACAACCATACTTGTTGTGTCTATTTTTTGACTTCTCTAATAGGAACATGAGGACCATCAAGTATTATATCCATCATCTCACTATCCCCAACCATAATGAAGTCAAACATCCTAGTTTTCAACTACCCATAGTACTGCCCATTAAATTGGGGTGGTCTAGTTTTAGATTTCCCTTTTTCCCGAATAGGCGGAGCAACTATGATAAATAAATTCCTCTAAGTTTGAACCTTTTAGAGTGACCTTGATCTAATACCAATTGTTAAAATGATAAAGGTTGCACCATACTATGAAAGACCATGTCTCTTAAAGTCAGTTACATGCAATAACACAGAAAAACTATAGGGAAGCTAAAACTTTGCAGGAATTTAAAAACACAAGGATTTAACATAGAAACCTTTTCGCTCAAGGGAGAAAAAACTAAGGCTTGTTGTCATAAGAACTTCAATAATCCACTATAATTAACCTCTTTATTAAAGAATCCAATGAACCTAACCCTAGGCTCCACCTGTTTGAAATAACTCTACTACATGCCTACCTTGACAACTCTACCAAGAACACGCATCAATAGTGATTAACACTGACCAATATTGAACTTAGGTAATTCTACCTAAGCACTTCTCAAGAAAAACAAGGAAAACATTACTCTTATAACTTGAGTAATTCAATTACAAACCACAACTCGACTTAAAAACACACACTCTCTCAGCATACAAAGAATGGCACTTGAGCACTGTTTCTAAATTGAGTTTTTGCCTTTTTCTCTCTTTTAATAATCAGGATTATGAAATTATCCAATTTAAAAGCATTCTCTTCCTTTTATAGTGTAATAATGATTAGGGTAGAAATCTAATTAGGCCAACTGCCCTGACTTGTACATATCTTACCTGTACAATTTATTACACTAGACGAAAAAATTGTGCAGGCCATGTGACAACTTTATATTTCCATGAAAACCTAGGGAAATGGTCCCTTATTGTCAGATGATTATTATTCAAAAAAGATATAACAGATACACTGGGTTGGATAAATCCTTTATAAAAAATCTCCTGCAATTGATCCTTCAATTACTTTATGTAACACCTCGGGTTTTTGGTCATTGAAAATTCATAAACTTTTATCCTCACTTCTTTGACAATGAATTTCCCTATGAGTTTTAGGGAGTTTTGACGGGTCCTAGGGACCCAATCATAGCCTAAGTAGTAAGTGTGCGACTAATTTCTGATCTGAGTACGAGTGGCTCACAAAGAGTCGTAAGGACTTGTTATGAGTCCTTGGGTACAAATCATAAGATTTCTAATGCTTACCCCAAATGGGTTCTCTATTAACGATGACTGGATTCAATGAGTCGTAGGGTCTTATTATAGGTCGTAGAATGAAGTCATAGGGTCAACAGTATGTTTAGTACCCTATAAATTATCTTGTCTATGACTCGTGGTGATGAGTTATAATAAAACCTTACGAGTCGTGTAGTGACTCATAGTTACTAATGACTAAATTTAGGTTTTAAAGTGAGGCCACTTTGGATAATTCTCTTCTCACCCAATTAAACCATAAAGCACTTGAGAGAGGTTATTTCTTATTCATAATGTAATCAAATACTTTAAAAAATCTATTAATTTTCTCATGTATCCATACTTAGGGTTTCTAAGAGGTAGATAATCTAAGGACTCAAGGGCAGAATTCTCTTCATAAACTTGGATATTTCAAGCATGTTACTATTCCATAATTGCTAAACTGTTAAATCCATATGTTATAAAGTATTGTTCATGTGGTATTGATGATTGAAACATGGGTTGAGAGTTTTGAATACTTGTTGTTAATAATGTTTTAATGGTTTACATATGATTTGTTCATGCTTTAATTATGGTTTTAAACTTGTGGGTGCATGCGTATGGTGAATAAATAAGGGGATTGTGATTTCCCCAAACTTGTGACATTTAAAGTGGTTATGACCTCAACTCCATATTGTGAAAGTAATTTTTGAATATGAAATTTATCCATATTGAACTTTTCTTGAACTATTGCACAAAGTGAAAAGTCAATGAAGCATAATGATTTTGAATTGAACCTTATGGGTTGTGTAATTCCACAAGCTAATGTGTAATTGAACCAAGAGGGTTTTGAATTCACCCAAGTATTGATAATTGGTATGGAATATTGATGTTACCTTGCAAGTCTAGTTTGTATGATGACACTAACAATGTATGCCTTAAATGTGTAATGTGGTTCAATGAATGGAAATGTGTGATACTTGTTTTAATTGGGATTTAATGATGGTTTCTTTAAGTAGAGGTATCGACAGACCAACACTGGAAACCACAGTTGGCAGCACAAGTGTCTATATAACTAGGTGGGACCTCTTATTATTATCACATGATTGGGTGGTTCGAGTCTCCCACATTATATTACATGATTTAGTACTTGTGTCACCTTGATATTCCAAGAGGTTTGAATCTCCCATAGTTCATATATATACACTTTTGTTTGTATGGCCACACGCACTAAGGCCCTACCAGCTAGGGAAGAGCTGGGCCTGTATCGACCATGGGTGCCTTTTTATTCTATGATAGTTGAGCTACACAATACAAGATAAAGTTTTAAAGTGCATGTTAAGCCTTGTTCCCTATCCTAATATGTGATATATATATGTATATACTTTTGATTATGTGCATTGGATTTGAATAATTTGAACTGTTGATCACAATATTATATTATTCTTATCCTTGTGTTACATGCTAGTGTTCACCCCACTAACCATCTTCAGATATTATATCTCCACGTGATGCAGACACTAGAGATAATTCTACTTTTCTTACATAAATTTAGGTGTATCGGGTCAGTTTATTATGGTGAAGTGGTAAGCCTCTATTCTTTGGAAGTCTTAGATATTTCATCAGTTCTTATCATAGATAAGAATTGAGATTTTTCATTATTATTAACATTATCATTTTCATTGTCATCTATCAGAGTTAGGGACATATACCGACCAAGACTAGTTCTGGTTTTTTTATTAGAAGGCTTTGTTGGATTACTGTGGCCTTGTGTAATGTTGGTAGGTTGTTTTGCTGGTTACTGGTTATCGATCAAAGACTTTTTAGTGTTCTTTAATCTTACCTTGTGTTATATAATTATATGTTCGAAATTCATTCAATATTGGGGATATTATATTCTCTTGGTTAGGTATTGAGAGTGGTCTCTAGTCTATATGGGACTTGAGATACTTGTCACGGCTAGGCCCAAGTTCAGGTCATGACAAAGAAGGTATTAGAGCCTAGGTTTGGTGTCGTTAGGTGTCCACAAATCCATGTCAAGTAGAGTTACTTTTATTGGTGTATAGTGCGCTATACTTATAAGGCGAGAGTATACAACGCATTTAGGAATATTTTTAATTCTTATTATTCTATTTCAAGATATAGAGTCCAAGGTCTTGAATCTCCTCTAATTTCCATATGTTCTCTATTCAGACTAGGACTCCTAGAAGATCTAATGCTCATAGAAACTCTTCTATCTCGTTTGAGGACAATGTAGAAGGAGCTCATCCGACAATGTAGAAGGAGCTCATCCTACTCCAAAAGTTCAGACCCAGTCTAGGGTTACTGCTTTTGGTTACCCTGATAGAGCTCTATTGATTCCCCTTTTCCCTCTCCCGACACCTTGAGATAATGTGTCTACCACTCAGTTTCTCTATTTGATTTATTTGCTTACCCAAAGTGGGTTGCTTCTATTTCTTTATAATCTAGGCCCACTAGAGTTAGCTAATTTATAAGGTTGAGTCCTTTTATTTTCACTAGTTCTAAAGTTGAGAAAGATCCTCAAAATTTGCCTAATGAGATAGAAAAGATCTTTTGTGTGATGCATGCTACTTATGTGTATGACATAGAGTTCACATCTTATCAGTTGAATGATGTAGCATACTAATGGTATGAAATATGGGAGTAGTTTTGGGGCAATGATGTTGAGTTCGCTTTATGGGATGATATTCTAGTGCCTTTCTTGATCGCTTATTTCTCAGGAGTTGAGAGAGGTGAAGGCTACAAAATTCATAAATTTAAAGCAAGGTAGGAAGACAGTAAAGGAGTATGCCTTGATGCTTTATAAAGATCCTAAGTTAGTGTCTAGATTTAGGGCTAGAATGACGAAGTTTGATTCTGGCTTATCTCGTGAGTTGATTTTGGAGATCAATGTTGCCTTGTTAAACAAAGATATGGACATCTCTAGACTTATGGTGTATATGCAATAAGTAGAAGAAGAAAAGAAAAATTAAGCGAAGATGAGTGAAAGGTAGGGTAAGAGGTCTCGATATTAGATCAGGGTGAAGGTTAGCAAAAAAGTGGTAGAGATGGTGGAAAACAGTCTAAGAGAAAGTGGGGTAATTTTGGTTCCTACTCTATGGATAGTTCTTATTATCTGAAGTCGCCAGGTAATCATCGTTCTAAGTATGATAGTGGGTTCAAAGTGACATAACCTAGCCTTACTCTAGTGCGTCTAAGTTAGCTCTATCGTATTTTTTTTGTAGATTTTATTGTCAGGTGCATCATGGTGTTTGTGAAAAAGGAAAAAACAAATGTTTTAAATGTGGACAGATTGGTCATATGCAGAGGGATTGTCCTTCTAAGGTCTCTTCTAGGGAAAATAAAATTCATGTTGATACTTTATCATCTCATACACCAAAGGGTGCTACTTCTATTTCTGGCTCTGGCACTAGTCAAAACTGTATGTATGCTCTTACCATTCGCCATGATTCTGAGGCATCCCTCGATGTTGTTACTATTATGCTCAAAATTTTCTCTCATGATGTATATTATTTTCTTGATCTCGGATCTATCCTCTCTTATGTTATCCCCTATGTGCCTATCCATTTTGGTTTTGACCCTAAATGTATTTCAGACCCCTTTTCTGTGTCTACGTTGGTGGGTGACTCTATTGTGTCTAGAAGAGTCTATAAGGGTTGTGTGATGTCGGTGTATGGTAGAGAGACCTTAGTGGATCTAATAGAGTTAGACATGGTAGACTTTGATGTGATTTTGGGAATAGATTAGTCGTATTCGTGTTATGCGTCTCTTAATTGTCAGACCCGAAGGGTTAGTTTCCATTTCTCAAATAAGCTAATGATCTAGTGGGAAGGTAGTTCCCTAACGCCTAAGGAAAGGTTCATTTTGTATCTTAGATCTTGGAAATTAGTTTCTAAAGGGTGCCTTTAGCACTTAGTGAATGTTAAGGATTCAAGATACAAAGGTCCTTCTTTGTCGACTGTCTCTGTGGTCTATGAATTTCTCGAGGTGTTCCCTGATGATCTTTCTGGTATTCTTCCTAATAGGGAAATTAATTTTAGAATTGATCTTCTTCCAGAAACTCATCTTATTTTTGTCCCTCCCTATAAAATAACTCCAGTTGAGTTGAAGAAACTCAAGGAGTAGTTGAAAGATCTTCTGGATAAGGGTTTTATCTACCCTAGTATGTTTTGTGGGGTTCTCCTATGCTCTTCGTGCATAATAAGGATGGGTCCCTTCGGATGTGTATTGATTACTGCCAATTAAATAGGGTGATAGTAAAGAATAAGTATCTCTTTTTGAGGATTGATGATTTGTTCGATCAACTTCAGGGTGCTAAGTTCTTTTGTAATACTGACCTTTGTTCGGGTTACCATTAGTTGAAGATTAGGGAGGTGGATATACCTAAGACCACTTTTTGAACTCGGTATGGTCATTTTGAGTTTTTGGTGATGTCCTTTCGTTTAACAAATGCTTTTTGAACTCGGTATGGTCATTTTGAGTTTATGGTGATGTCCTTTGGTTTGAGAAATGCTCTGGTGGCATTTATGATCTTATGAATCGGGTTTTCCATCAGTTTTAGGACTTGTTTGTCATTGTCTTTAATGATGATTTTTTGATGTATTCTAAAAGTATGACAGATTATGTCGATTACCTCCACTTGGTATTGTAGACGCTTAAGGAGTAGCAGTTGTATGCTAAGTTATCTAAGTGTGAGTTCTGCTTGAATATTATGACTTATCTGAGTCATATTGTTTCTAGTGAAGGGATCATGATGGAACCCCAAAAAGTTACAATGGTTAAGAAGTGGCCAAGACCTACGTCTCCAACTGAAATTCTGAGTTTCTTGGATTTAGCCAGTTATTATAGAAGGTTTGTGGAAAGTTTTTCTTCTATTGTTGCCCCATTGACTAAGTTAACTCAGAAAAAGATGAAGTTCTTATTGTCTGATACTTGTGAGGTAGTTTTGAGAATTTAAAGGATATGTTAACCTCAGCTCTGGTTGTGACTCTGACTGAGGGCAATAATGGTTTTGTTGTCTATTGTGATGCATCCCGGGTGGAATTAGGCTGTGTGTTAATGTAGCATGTAAGGTGGTTGTTATGCTTCTTGACAGTTGAAAGTTCGTGAGAAGAATTACATGATGCATGATTTGGAATTATTGGCTATGGTGTTTGCATTAAAGATCTGGCGACATTATTTGCATGGAGTCCATGTTGATATTTATTCGGACCATAAGAGCATGTAATACGTGTTCACTCAGAAGGAGCTAAATCTCAGGCAAAGAAGATGGCTTGAGTTGCTCAAGGACTATGACATGAGTCTACATAATTATCTAGGTAAAGCTAACATGGTTATTGATTCTCTTAGCAGGTTGTCCATGAGAATCTTATCTCATGTGGATGAGAAGAAGTAGGATTTAGTAAAGGATATACACCGTTTAGCTAATCTTTGAGTCTATCTCTTAGATCCTGAGGATGATGGTGTGATTGGTCAAGTGGTGGTGAAGTCATCTCTTGGTGCTGAGGTGAAAGAGAATTAAGTGTTGGACCCTATCTTTATGAAAATCAAGAATGATATTGGTAGGCAGAAGGTGATGGTTTTTGAGATTGGTGGTGATGGTATCTTTAAATACCAAGTCAGATTATGTGTTCCCAATGTTAATGGGTTGCGAAAAAGTATTTTGACTAAACCTCATGAGTCATATTATATGGTTCATCCTAGTTCGACGAAGATGTATCATTATCTTAATGTGATTTATTGGTGAATAATATGAAGCAGGATATGGCCAATTTTATGGCTAAGTGCATGGTGTGTCAGTACTTGAGACACGATGGGTTGACTCAAGAGATTGAGTTGTCGGTTTGGAAATAGGAAATAATTAATATGGATTTTATTATCGGTCTCCCATGGTCTCGCTATCAATTTGATTTGATTTGGGTCATCGTGGATAGGATGACTAAGTCTGCTCACTCTATACCAGTGAGGACTAATTTCTCTTCTGAGAGGTATGCCAAGTTGTTCATTTAAGAAATCTCTAAGTTACATGGTGCTCTATTGTCCATCATATCTGATCAAGGCACTCAGCTCTCCTCTTAATTTTGGAGGTCTTTTCAGAGAGGTTTGGGGACTAAGGTAAACCTTAACACCGCTTTCCACCCGTAGATGGATGGGAAAACCGAAAGGATAATTTAGGCTTTGAAAAATATGCTTTGAGCTTGTGTAGTTGATTTTGGTGGTATTTCGGTTTACCAATTGCCTCTTATAGAATTTTCCTACAACAACAGTTATCACTCTAGTATTTATATGGCCTCATTTGAGGCCTCATACGGTAGGAGGTGTTGGTCTCTTATTGGGTGTTTTGAGGTTGGAAAAATAAGTTATTTGGCCCTGATTTGGTTTACAAAGCCATGAACAAGGTGAAGGTGATTTAGGATAGATTTAAGGTTACCCAAATACACCAAAAGTCTTATGCGGATGTGAGGAGAAGGGAGTTGGAGTTTAGTATTGGTGATTAGGTGTTCTTTAAGGTGTCTCCCATAAAGGGAGTGATATAGTTTGGTAAGAAGGGAAATCTCAGTCCCTATTATGTTGGTCTGTACTTGGTTTTGAAAAGAGTTGATAATATTGCATATGAATTGGAGGTTCCTTCTAGTTTGAGTTCCATTCATCCAGCGTTTTATGTTTCGATGTTGAGAAAGTGCATGGGTGATCCTTTTATAGTTGTTCCCTTGGAAAAGGTAGGCATTTTAGATTACTTGTATTATGAGGAAGTCCTGATTGAAATTTTGGATCGATAAGTCCGTCGATTGCGGACCAAGGATATGGCTTTGTTAAAAGTTCTTTAGAGGAACCAAATGGTTGAGGAAGCTGTGTGGGAAGACGAGAAGGACATGAATTCCAAGTATCAGTTCTTGTTCCCCATTTCAAAAAATCATGCTTGAGGTATGTGCATTCCTTAACATTTTATTTTCTGACTTTGTTAAAGAAAATCATGATTTCCTTGGTATCTTTGTTTTCTTTGTTTTTTAAAGCCAAGTGTGGTAGTGTTTGGAGTCGAATCATGCCAATAAATGCCTTGTCCTATCATTCGAGGATGAATGATCCTAACGGGGGAGTATGTAATACCTCGGGTTTTTGGTTCTTGAAAATTTCTAAAATTTTATCCTCACTGCCTTGACAATGACTTACCCTATGAGTCATAAGGACTCTTGAAAGGTCCTAGGGACCCAATCGTAGCCTAAAAAGTAAGTGTGTGACTAATTTTTGCTCTGAGTATGAGTGTCTCACTAAGAGTCATTAGGACTTGTTACGAGTCGTTGGGTACAAATTGCAGGATGTCTAGTATTTACCCCAAATGGGTCCTGTGTTGACTACAACTGGACCCTACGAGTCGTCGGGTCCCATTATGAGTCGTAGCAGTTGAGTCATAGGGTCAACAGTATATGGGTTGGAAACTTTCTTGTCTACGACTCGTGGTGATGAGTCATAATGAAACCTTATGAGTCATATAGTGACCCATAGTCACAAATGACTAAATTTTAGCTTTTTAATTGAGGGAACTTTGGAGAATTCTCTTCTCACCCAATTAAAACCCCACGTTCATAAATCCCTTGAGAGGGGTTATTCTCATTCATAATGTAATCAAACACTTCAAAAACTCTCTTAAGTCTCTCAAGCAGCCATGCATAGGGTTTTCAAAAGGTGGATCATTAAGGACTCAAGGGTGAAATTCTCTCTATAAATTTGGATATTTCAGTGATGTTACTCTTCCCTAATTGCTAATTTGTTAAAAGCATATATTTTAAAGTGTTGTTCATATGGTATTGATGATGGTTTTAAAACTTGGGTTGAGGGTTTTGAATGCTTGTTGTTGAACAATGTTTGTCCATGGTTTACATATGATTTGTTCATGCTTTAATTATGGTTGTGAACTTATCGGTTCATGGATATGGTGAATAAATAGGGGGATTATGATTTTCCCAAACTTATGAATTTTGAAGTGGTTATGACCTGAACTCCATATTGTAAAATTGGTTTTTGAATATGAAAAGTATATACATTGAAATACTATTGAACTATTGCATATAGTGAAAAGTCAACGAAGCATAATGATTTTCAATTGAAACTTACGGGTTGCGTAATTCTCAAGCTAATGTATAATTGAACCAAGGGGGTTGTGAATTCCCCTAAGTGGTGATAATTGGTCTGACATGTTGATTTTACCTTACAAGTGTTGTTGTTATGACGATACCAACAATGTATGCCTTAAATGTGTAATATGGTTCAATGAATAGGAATGTGTGATATTTATTTTTGTTAGTCTTTAATGAGGGTTGTATAGCTGAGTCGTGAAAGTGGAGGTCTCGAGGGACCAACACTGGAAACTGTAGTTGCCGATATGGGGGTCTATATGATCGGGTAGTTCGAGTCCTCCTTATTATTATCACATGATTGAGTGGTTCGATCCCTCCTCATTATATTATATGATTTGGTGCTTGTGTAACCTTAATATGCTGGGAGGTTTGAGTCCCCCATAGTGCATATGTGTACCCTCTGGTTCGTGTGGCCATACGCACTAAGGACCTATCAACTAGGGGAGAGCTGGGCCCATATAGCTGGTAGATGCTTCTTATGATATGATAGTTGATTTATATGATCCAGTCTAAAGTTTTAAAGTGCATGTTGCGCCTTGTTCCCTATCTCAGCATGTGATATATATATGTGTGTGTGTGTATGCATTTGACTATGTGAATTGGATTTGAATTGTTGACCATAATATTATGTTATCCTTATCCCTGATTTACATGCTAGTGTTCGCCCCACTAACTATCTCCAGACATTGTATCCCATGTGATGCAGGTATTGGAGATACTTCTACTTTTCCAGCACAGAGTTAGGTGGATGGGCTTGGTTCGTAGGTTCGTTTTGGTGAAGTGGTCAACCTCCATTCTCCAGAAGGCTTAGATATTTCATCAATTCTTATCATAGGTTAGAATTGAGAGTTCTCCTTATCATTAACATTATCATTTCATGGTTATCTATCAGAGTCAGGGAAATTTTCTGACCAAGATTGATTTTTGTTCTTTTGTTAGAAGGATTTGTTGGATTACTATGGACTTGTGTAATGTTGGTCAGTTGTTTGGCCGGTTACTGGTTATCAGTCATAGACTTATCTTTTATTCTTTAATCTTACCTTGTGTCATTTTGTGATATATTTAGAATTCATCCAACGTTGGGGTTATAGTGTTCTCTTGGTTAGGTGTAGGGGGTGGTCTCTGGTCCTTGTAGGACTTAATATGTCTGTCACAGCCAGGCCTTGGTTAAGGTCGTGACACTTCAACTCTGTTAAGGCCATCCTATAAGAAGGATAGAGATGGTCTTGGTGTCTAGCTCAACATCAATAGATAAATCAGTATCACTATCCTGGGGAATACAAGGAAAGTCCGTAGGGAAAATATCCATGAACTCACAATAATACGAACAAAATCCAAAGAATACAGGGAATCAATACTAGTATCACGAATATGGGCCAAATAAGACAAACATTCTCTTTCTACCAAATGACGAGCCTAGAGAAAGGATATAACTCTCTTGGGACCCGAATAAAGTGCTCCCTTCCAAGCTATCCTTGGCACACCTGGCGGAGGTAAAGTCACGATCTTAGCATAAGAGTCTAGGATAGCCAGATAATGAGGTAACCAATCCATACCCAAGATGATGTTAAAATCTACCATGTCTAGGATTTCAGATCTACCCAACTCTCACGACCTGTGAAATCCACAATGCAAGATTGGTGCACCCGATCTACAACTAAAAATTCTTCTACAGGGGTAGATACATGGATATTCATGGCAAGAGGCTCACTAGAAGAATCAAAACCCAAAGAAAAATATGTAGACACATAGGATAAAGTCGAACCTGAAGCAAATAACATAGATACAGATCTAAAACAAACAGAGGCGATACCTATGATAATAGCATTGAAAGACTCTGCCTCTTGTCTGGTGGGATAGCATAAGAATGTGTATGTCCTCCACCTTACTGAATAGACCCACGATCAATCCCAGGGGCACCATTACCTCAGGAATGCACACCTCTAGTACAACCTCTACCTCTCACTGCTAATATAGGAGTAGGCTTGAAAATAGGACAGGTACTACCCTTGGCCAAATGGCCAACCTCATCAAAGACAAACAAACCCTATGGTCCCACTCAATAGGAGGATGTGAGACTTAATTAGAATGACCACCCAAAGTTGTTGAACCAAAAGACCCACTACCTGAACCCTGCAAAGCTATTTGCACAGGTCTGCCATGATACTCACAGAAGCTTCGAAAATGTGTGACTCAAGGAGTGTGACCTGTAAACTAGCCTTGACAGTATACCCTCTTGGTGTCTCCCTAAGATGCTCAAAGAATAGACTTAGTCATCTTTGTATGATCCACTATACTTTGAAATGATTCCCCTGATACTACCATCTGGGCAATAGATAGCTGAATTGAAATATATAACCCCTACGCAAACTTTTGAATCTTCTCAGTCTTGATGGCAATAATGGCATAAGAATATCTAGACAAGGCATGAAAATGTGCCTCATACTCTGATATAGTCATAGATCCCTACTCTAAGTGATCAAACTCATCTCTCATCTGATCCCTTAGACTGAAAGGCACAAACCTATCAAAAAAGGCCTTAACAAACTGATCCTATGTCATCTCTTGCGAACCAAGAGGTCTGCAACTAAAATGTGACCTCCACTAATCCCTAGCTATATCTCTTAATTGGTAAGTAGTGTAAGCAACCCCATGCGACTCGAGAGATATAACATTATGCTACTTCTCCTTACAATCAATCAAGAACTCATAGAAATCCTCGCCCACATCACCACTAAATCTGGGTGGACCTAAATTAGTGAATGTATCAAACCTCTTCTGATCTTCAGAAGACATAACTATACTTGCAAAAATAGGAGGCAGGGTAAATCTAACTTGTTGAGATCCCACCATAGGGGTAACATAGATGAAGGCTGAATCCCTAATCTCAAAATACCATACTTATATAACGTCACAGAAGGAGGAACAACACTCAGAGTATGTGGAGTACTATATGCAAAATTTGATACTACTGGAGGATCCATATTCAGAATTAGAGGAACACCATAGGTAGACTCTGGCATAGACATGGGTGCATTACTCAGAGCAGGAGGAAAATCAAGTGCACTCAAAGAAACAACCTCAAAATGAGCCAATAAGTGAATTAATAGCCCCTCCAAGTCAGGGTAGAAGAACTCTATAGGACCTGAGTAGGCTCTATATCTTTAGTATGCTCAACCTAAGGCTCATAGGAGAGCCCCCTACTATTGACTTTGGATGGGGTAGATCCTCGTGACCGTCCTCTACCTTGGGCCCATCCATAACATATAACTCGCCCCCTATACTAGGCTCTCTCCTTGGATAATGGATCTATATCTCCAACCTTACGGGATCTAGTCTCACTATTTGCACAAACAAGAGTGAAAAAGGTATGAAAAATCTGAACAATAAGGAACATAATAAGAAAAGTTTCCTGAAGATATCTTATAGTCTTTTGAAAATAGATACAAACATCTTTGTATCAATCCATGAGACTCTAATAGACACCTTGCTCTTACATTGATGAGACTAACGACCTGGTTTCTCTAATACTAATTTGTCATGACTAAAAAATAAAGAGTCGTGATGGCATTTGTCGCGGCAAGCCTTGACAAGTAAGTCAATCACCCAAATAAATATAAAATGAGAAAAAAATACCAAAACCCAAGGTAAGGCTTCTAGAACGAAGTCAAACCATACAAATACAATAATAGCGGGAAAATATAGAATAATGATATCATAAATCACCCCAAAATCTAGTGTCACAGTGTAAGAACTAGTTAATTACATCTTGAAGTTAAAATATACAACTGATAGTCCCAAAAGGAACATAATCTGTCTCTGAATACAAAACAGGACATAAACTAGATAAGAAGAGGCAGGGGATCGATTCTAAAAGCATAGATCGACCACTACCTCAAAATACTCTAAGAATTGTCCGAGATCAGCTACCACGCAATACACTCATACTGTATATATACCAAAAGAGCACTATAGGAATAAGTATAATCCACTTGTACTCAGTAGGTATTATAGGCTGACTGAGCAAAGTAGAAAATAAAGTATATAAAGTACATAATATGGACACATCACCTATAATCGATAAATATCCCAAATGGAAACCCACACTATCTCCACTAATAGTTCTATAATATACACATATAGCAAATACAAGTACAAAAGAGAAGCACTAACAGATAGACATCAAATCAAGCCCAAAAAATACAACAAAGAACAAATATAATGGATAAAATACAATAAAGAAGAAAATGATCATGATTATGACGTGATATGTTTGAGGTTGTCACACAACCTTTGTATATACCTACCAAGCTCATCTCTCGATGTAGGACCCATATGGGGTTCACAACCCATATACTATCAATAAATAATTCCAATACTAATCAAATATCCACAACTTCTTTCCGACACATGTTTTTCGGTAGAGGGTTGTTAAATATGTCATATTTTCTGTAAGAAAAACTAGTATTTCTATGGTGGTACCAATGTCTCATGAATGTATATGATATGACCACGTAGTGATCACAACCAACTAGAATGAGAATTTCAAAATCCAACTAATATATCAAGCACCATGAGCCAAAAATCCACTCAATAAGCCAACTATCCATGATCCAATATATTCCATATAATAGTAGAATAAGATATACAATAATATGCCATTGATATAAATCCTAACTTAGACAATTTCCACCAAGAAAAAACAATCAACTATATAAATACCATGTCAATAATATCATATAAGACCCCACACAGTCTTACATAGCAAATAATGTCTCAAAACCACTAAATAACAATAACATAGGCCTCTACATAGGAAAAAAATAGTAATAAAGTTATTTTCATGATCAGTACCATACCCATAACATGCTTTTATATCGGTATTAACTATCCATCCAGTTGGAAGAAAGTTAAGCCATACCTACCTCGAATCAAGAAAAGCCCAATCCAAAATTCTTCAACAGGGAGACTTCCCCTCACGAACGAACTCAAAATCAATTAAATCATATAAATATAGAATCTATGCATCAAAAGAAAGCCAATGGTACCTATATTGCCCATTTTTGAGTCGGGTTCAAGTCAGACCCTTAAAATAGGCTTCTGAAAAAGAAGGGTAAAATTGGAATTTTAGTTCATAAATATATTACCCATGATTAAAAGAACCCATAGAAGATAACCCAAGTGAAAATAGGTTTCAATTAAGGTTTAAATACTAGAATTACTAATTTAGGCCTTCCGGGCCAGAATTCCCAAATTCTATTTTTGAAATCGATTTTTAACAAGCTTTAGATGATGAGAATCGAAGAAAAATAATTAAAATAGGGATATGAAACTTACATAAGCTTGAAAATGGAAGAAATTACCTAAAAACTCCGAAATCCGACGTTCCAATTATAAAAAATGATGGGAAAATTGAGAAAAATATATATATACAAAGGTACGAGGTGCCGCTAAAAGGGGCCCTAAGACTCTTTAGTAGTTAGTGCTAAAGCAATACCCTCGCTTAGGTGGAAGAAAGCTAAAGTGGGCAAGTCGATGCTAAAATGGCTTGTGCTTTAGCGGCAATTGCCGAGGTAGTAGGGTTGATAAAGCATCAAATAGCTGCTAAAGTGCCGCTGCTAAAGAACCCAAAGGGCCACTTTAGCGACCACACCAGCTAGAGACTTGGAATCTATGGATACCTCAGGATTCATACGAACTCTCAAGAATGAAACAAACTATGCTACCCTATAAAATTCAATGCCCCATACTCATTGGCGATATTAGATTTTTGAAAAGAGACTGTTTTCACAAAATTGAACCCCGAGAGACCTAACTTCACAACTTTTTAAATCGAGGGTCAAAATGAGATACCAAAGTCATAACATCACAACAAATATGTTCCCAACCTAAAATCTATGTTCCAGATCTGTAGGGGTATTTTGTTTTGCCATTTGGCATATAGAACAATAAATGTTGACCGAAGTCAGCTATAAAGCCTTTTTAACCTCTAATAACCACAAACTCACACAAAACACACTAAAATACTTAGGAACTGTGTTGTTCATCCACACACCCTAGATATACCACAAAGCAACCATGGGGAGGGGTAAAATGGTCAAATCATATAAAATGAATAATTCACAAAAATTAAATCATTACATTTTCACCATTGAGTTCCATTAAAAATTATACATTTATCTATTGGTGGCCAAGTAATAGAATAGTAAGCATAAGATTGAGAAAACAATATAAGGTAGGAGATTGCAATGACTAATATACATTAGAATATGGCATTTGTGCTATGGCATAACCCTAGAACATAACTTTCAGTAACTCATAATTTAATTACAAAAGTTGAATTCATGTAGAAACTGGAAATAATGCTAAGTAAAAAGATGAAGAGTAAATCCTAAGAAAATTACGCCTTTACTCTTGCTCTATGTCTCCACAATGTTCATTCATGTGTCACAATCCCATATGACTATGAGTGAGAGACCACACTAATCCTCTAGTAGGAGAACTGTCTAACTCAAGACTTAACCTATTGTTTATCCATTTTGAAGACAATAATAAAATAGATCTCAACCAAATGAATGATATCTCAACAAAGTAATAAATAAATATAAAAATGTAGAAACTCAACTACCTTACAATTCCCAAGGACCCAAAAGTCACCATACAATAACATCTAAAACAAACCAAAAGTTAAAGGTTGTATCAATAACTAATTGATAAATAAGAAATGTCTCATTGCTCGAAATAGGGACAAGAACTGATAAGATGATCCACGGTAGACTGAACATGATAGTACACCCTTGGATTAAAGTTTGTTGCTCACACATTATAAGTAAGGTATCATTGGAGTCTTTGAAAGATAGTCTGCACTCAACAAAAAAGAGCATAGGTAATATTAGTACAAAACCCTATGTATTGGTATGCATCATCGGCCGACTTAATTCGGACACATATACATAAATTAAACATAAGTAAATTTGTATTCAAGACATAGAAACACATCCAACACATAGCGAGTAATCAATACCCAACCATAACATTACATTGGACCATATAATCACTCAACTAACTGTTTATATCATAACTAACACTTAAGTAATACTCACCATAAAATGAGGATCTAACTCTATTCAAATTCCATAAATAATATGAATTATATCTCAAAAAAAACCATACATAATGCATGACACATTTAATCACCTTTAACAAATTGTACACACATACGAGTGGACTTATCTGTCCAATAGTTATGACCTACAAACGACCGACTTCTTTCATATACCATACCAACGTGGCACCTGACCCTCCAACCATATACATATTAAATCTTACCATTATTATATTACTCAAACATACCTCAGTGCACCAATAATATGAGTAAACCATTTAATCATGATACTTATTCAAATTCAAAGCCATCAAACTTACATATGCAAGTAATATGAATCAAGCTCACAAATCACAATTAAGCCCAAAGGCCACTTCACTGATATTTAACTTAGGTATTGTACGATATTCAAAATCAAGGCTACAACTACAATAATAACCATAACCTGCCTCAAACAAGAACCTAAATACATTTACTCTAAAAGTGCTTTGCCCTTTCTCGAAGTTTTGGATTGTTCTTGGTCTATAACAACAAAAAATGAGTAATTAAATAGTTACTCCTCAATACTAGGCATTAGGGACTAAAACCCACTGATTTTATCCTAGTTCATAGACTAAATTATCAATTTTATAGTTTTCAACCCTCAAATCGCCATAAATCTTCATAATCCATTTTAGAAGGAAGTAATTATATGTTAGGAATTATAAATAAACAAGCTAAAGTCATTACCAATATTTTTTGGACTACCCATACATAATTCTCTCAAATTTCATCAACTTAAGGGCTAAACCCAAGAATTTCACCATAACTCTTGTTCTAGTGATTCTATGGATTTAATAGATTAATCCTATGTTAGAATGGTGTAATGAATTTACCTTAATTGTAGAAATCACCAAACTATAAAGGAAATCTCCTATCTTATTTCTTAGTTCAATAATTTAGATATTAGCGAGAAAAGAAGGCTAAAAATTAGGAAGTCCAGGCATTTAACTATCGCTCACTGGTATGAACCCGCTACTATGGTCTGCTATGGTAGGTTAGGACTTGCTACAATGGTCCCAGTGACCCTTTAATAGATGCCACAGTGGTCGAGTACTTGATATAGAGACAAGGGTCCCGCTGCAGTGATAACTGACAGTAACTCGAGGGAATTTCAAAACTTTCCCCATTTTGCAACGCCCTCTTGAATTTTTGATAACACAAATATATCCTATTATGGCCAAAACTACAAATTGGAGTTTTATGAATCCAAAAAAGTTTCTACGGACTCCTACACTCCTTAATTATCATAATATAACAACAAAAATCCTCAACTGCTACACCATAAGACACATGATCTCTAAACCACAAAGTAAAATATTTTTATTGGAAACTAGACTACCCTAAGATTTTATTAACTCCCTTTCTAGGAAAAACTCTACTCGGGCACTTGCACCAAACAAATTCTATAACAATGGAATGAGTCATAACATTAGATACCAATTTAATAATCATTAATGTCTAAATAAAACTTAGAAAAAAGTAAAAATGAATAAAAAGTTACTTGAATTGGCAAACAACTATAGATATCTGCTATGCATGTCCACTTCAGTATCCCAAGTGGCTTGCTCAATAGGATAGTTCTTTTAATGGATCTTTACGAATACAATCTCTTTTATTATGAAATTTATAACAATACTATTAAGGATAACAAAAGGTTTCTCTTCATAAGAGAGGCTCTCATATAGTAAAACTGAATCGCAAGGGATAATATAGTCACCTTCACTATGGAACTTCTTTATAATGGAAACGTGGAACAAAAAGAGAAATCCAAACAAAGTTGAAGGCAAGGCCAACTCATAAGAAATTGTCTTTAAGCCCGTAAAAATCTCAAAGGGTATAAAGTATCTGGGATTTAACTGGCAAAGATTTTTGAATCGTATAACACCCTTCATGAGTGAATGTCACAATCCAAAAACCATGGTCATAATAGAACCTATCCTATCACAACCTTGGGTAGGTAAGACCTACATCCAAATAATTACAAAATATGGAAAATAGATAATAAACCGACACAAGCCTTCATGAGGAAGTCAAGCCATTATATAAATAACAACATCTAAATACAAACAAAAATAGAACTCCTAAAAGCCCAAAATTTGATGTCATAAGTAAAGAGCACTAGTATTGACAAAGAATATGAAAATACATAAGTCTGTCTCCAAAAGGTAAAATAAATATAATAAAGATAGATGAAGTTCAGAATTAAGCCATGAACGAGAAGCTCACCCGTCATTCAAATTTATCTCTCTCATTGCATGATCTCACTTTATGGGTCACACTCATACTAGGATCTGCATAAAAGGGTATAGAAGGTAGGAGTGATTATGGTCCACATATACTATCATAGGCCAACAAGCAAAGAAGAAAACTAAGTAAGTAAAGAATACTAGAGCATGATTCCATCTGCATATAGAAAAGTTCCTAATGATGACTCAAATTGTATCACCTAACTGTTATACAAGGATAATATATATATAAGAATAACTACACATGAATATATAAGACAAGACTAAATACGTGATAACAAACACATAAATAGAAGTATAAATAATGCAACATAATGCAAATATGATAGGATGATGATAATATAAACCATCACATAGAAGTCATTACATAGATTGTATATACCTTCCAAGCATAAGCTTCTAGGATAGGACCGACTGTGCTAAATCATAATATAAATACAATAAAATTCAAGATAAATAATCTATGTCAAGGGTAAAGGGAGAACCTAGAATAAAGCTCCAAATACAAAAAATAAACAACTGAAATAGATAACAATATTAGAACTAGGGGTGTACATAGGTCGGGTTGATTTGGGTTTTCATTAAAATATAATCAAACCAACAACGTCGGTTTTCTAAATCTATAAACCAAATCAAACCAATATACAATCATTTTTTTTATTTCAGTTTTAGTTTTTTTTTTTTTGGTTTTTCAATTTTTTTGAATTTTTTACAAATATAATGTGATTGAAGAAAAAATTAAATGTTTTCACTAGAAAGATAAAAAAAACAATGGTCATAGAATAGTAGTTCCAACAAAAATTAAGTTGGTAAATTACTAAGACGTCTAAATTACTATCTCTCAAAGTAATATTATGTGGATACCCAATGGTTCAATTTCTAAGTCACTAGTCATAGTAGCTTGTTTGAAAGTTTCCTTCACATAAAATGTGAGCATACAAAAGAATGAAGAATTGGAGACAGCTTATTAAAAGCTTAACTCCATAAAATAATTAACTATAACATAATTCCATAAGAAAAAAGAGAAAGAAGAGAAACAACCTAAATTACAACTTGATGAATAAGGAGAATGAGAAAAGTAAGATGAAAGTAAGATGAGGAAATAGTGAGAACTCTATGAAAACTTGGAAAGTAAAATGTAAAGTGAAGCAATTGAAGAGTTTTAATTTTTTATATTAAAATTGGGCTTTGTATTAATTTGTTACTAATGGAAAAATATTATAATTAAATTCCCAAGAATATATATCTATTTTTAGAATATAAAAAAGTAAAAAAAGTAATTAGAAAGTAGATTATAAGTAATATTTTTTTATGTATATGAAATTAAAATTATATATGTATTATGTCGGTTCAGTTTGGGTTCGGTTTGATTTTATTTTTCTAATACCAAACCAAACCAAGAATGATCAGTTTTTTTCCCAACACCAAAACAATCAAACCAAACCATAAGTCAGTTTTTTTCCTCGGTTTGGTTTGATTCATTGGTTCAGTTTGACTTAGCGGTTTGGTTTGTACGCCCTTAATTAGAACACATCTATCTCTAAGATAATAGGACCCTTATAATCCTAGTGGATGCAATCAAGAAGGAGTGATAACAATAATTACACCAACTATCCATATATCAAAATTGTAATCATAGATCTTTCCATACCATAAACACCGTACTTGAACTAGTCTCATAACCATCATAAATAATCTCTCGATTTCTAGCTTGAATTGAAACTAATATCTCATATATCAAATTTAACCAAAACTAATATCATGAATACCAAACTTGAACTCAATGCATTATCGTGAATGATACCGAATCAAATCAGTCTGAGTATCATAATTCCCCAGACTTGAACCAGTTTTATCATCTCCCAAACACCAATCTAGAATAAAGTATCCTATGACAAGACCCTCTCAATCTCAAGAATGTAATTAAAGTAATGCGCAAGGACAATTGAGTCTACAAGAAAATAATGGCAATTTGGGCCTAAAATATATTAGAGGGGCCCACTTCTAATATCGATAATCCATTCTAAGTCAAGTTATACCTAGAACTAGGCTAAGGTATCAAATATTATTACAAGATGCTAAATAAGCTCCATTGGGCCTAAGATAAAAATTCTAGCTAAATAACAAGTAGTTAAGTCAATTACACCTAATTAGTGTCCCTTAATCTGCTAAATAATCCAAATTACACTAAATAAACCTCCAAGTCCTAATTCCCAACCCAAAACTAGCATACTATCATATAAATACTATAATGAAGCCCAATCTAAGACAAAGATAAGCCTAGCCTAACTGGACACCGAAGAAATCTCGATAAAGTTAGCTAAAATGATGATTTCTCCTTATGAGAAGCTTCTGCATGATGCTACTTTATCAATATTAATCTACACATTAATATGAGAACAACGATACCCATATTTTATTTTTATAATTCAGTTTCAAAATTAAGTCAAAATTTTGTATGGGGCCTGCTTGTTAAAATCACACTTCTAAAATTATCAACATTTACCTCTGTGCTCAAGGATTATTTACCCTTAAGAATAGGTAAATTTTGAGCTCAAATGATAGTAAAATCAACTCAAGAATCTAGGGATTTATGACTAAATTAGGGAATTAAACGATGAATTAATCAAAAATTTACAAATTTTATGATAAGGACATGGTGATTCCAAGCTCACAAAGACACTCCATGATCTCTTAATAATTAGTATCCCAATTTCCCACTCTCTAGGGCTTTTGTATTTTGTGACTTATGAGAAAATAGGAGAAAATTAGGTACGAGGGGAATTTAATATCCTTCTAGGTGTCCCTTAAGCAATCACTACTAAAGCGGATTTGTACAGCTTAAGAGGTACCCAAATGTCCTGCCCTTCCATTAAAGCAGCCTCCGCTTTTGTAGATTGGATTTTGCTTAAGTGACCCACTGGGCAAGCCTTGGTTACTAAATTTACTGGCTAGCTGCTTAAGTGTCCTTTGCTAAAGCGACCAAGGGTCTACTTTAGCGGATGCACTAGCCAAAACTTGGAAAAATTCTAAGTTTTCATTGACCCCTTGAGATTCATCCAGAATCTCGTAAACACAAACAAAATATGATACCCTATCAAATTTGATATTTTAAACTCAACAACACCATCAAAATTGTAATCCTAGGTTGTTTCAATAAAATATGGGCCTAACACCCATGAGCCATTTTTATAAAATTTTGGCCAATAGCCTGCAATGAGTCTAGAAGCCTTGGGACCCAAACTAATGGTCCCTCTAGCCCAAAATTAATGTATTGGAGCTGATGAACTGTTAGAATTGACATTTGATATTATTAACCTAAAAAAATTTTCTCCAATAGCAAATTCATACCACCAAAGACTCAAAAACATAAAATTGGCTCTAAAAACCAAACGAACAGCCCATTAATTTAACTTTAGGCTCTAGTAAGTCATAAATAACTTGGGGTAGCTATAAGAAAGCTATAAATGGAAAAATATGTTGAAATACATAAAATAACATAGAGGGTCATTACAAGTAATGAATTATCATGTAAGACATCAATAATATCAATTCAAGGCCTGATTCCAGCATCACAATAAAGATATATGATAAATAATTGTAACATACCGTATTTCCCTGGCATAATCAAAGTCCTAGTGCATGGGTATTCATATTTATAATTTCTGAAACACTCATTATCTTTTAGTTTAGAGCATGCCATTGTGTAGGAAATTCAATTTGCTTTCCAATGATACAAAATTTGCCCAAATATGATTACTGGGTAAAAATTTATGGCGATTTTAAATCCCATTCATAAGACCCCATCATTTAAACTCATCGCACATCTCGTAGACAAACCAAATAACAATTATCAATTTTCAGTGTAACTTTGCAATCATGGTGCATTATGGAGCAGGCCAATTTCCCGCTTGGCAATTTCCAGTGGGCCTCTGCGATGTTGGCACGTTGCGGATGTATCCAAATTGGCATCCAAAGGTTTACCACGATAGCTATGTGTCGCAGTGTTTGTCCAGGTGCTAATTGTCCTTTTCTAATAGCCTGGCATGACAGTGGCGCGTTACGCCAGGGGCCCAAATTAGGAAAGTTTCACAAAAATTTAATATTTTACCCAGGTTAAAACAATCCTATCCCATTATTTTAATCTGCCTAGGTATGATTTTAAGCGTTAAAAACATTTTTAAATTCATTATTTTATTATTTTACCCTAAATCAAGAATCTTTCTCTCCTAATCAAGAACCCTAGCTCTCCAATTTCAAGTCAAATCCTTAAGAACCCATCAAGGACTTTAAGAAAATTATCAATTAAGGTATGTTAGATGTTAATCCATGGATTCCTTTCATCCATGGAGCTCAAGTAACATATTTTAATTGTAAAGTTATGATCTTTTCAAGATATTGATTTTAAATCATGATTTTATCCATTAATCTCCATGAACTTGGATTTAATACCATGTTTTAATAAAGTTATTGTTGTTATTCGATTCCTCATGTTTAAGTGTTAACTTTTGTTGAATTAAATTAGGACTATGTTTTCAATGATAATTTTATGTCAATTATGCCAGTCCTTTAGTAATTCTATGATTATTTTAAACCATGGACTATAAGCGTTTTATACAATGCCTACAAGAGCAATTGTTTTAATAAGGGTCTTCATGCTATGTCCTTTAATGTTTTAGTGTCATGCTACTACTATTGTTTTGAGTCCTGGGGGTACTGAATACCCAAAATCCATAACTTTTTATTTAGTCTAGTCTCAGTACATTATAGAAAAGTCTTAAAAATATACTATGAGCACTTTAGAATAGTCAAATACCAGTCAATTAAACTCAGAGTAGTCTTGCATTTCAGTGTCATCCAGTTAGGACTAGGATTTAGCACCAAGTGAGTATAGGGATAGTGGCTTCTCCATAAGATAGGAAGAGTCGTTAGTAGCAGTCCCTAACTCCACAACTATATCGCCAGCATAAGATATGAGTAGTTACCTATCAGAATAGGCTTGTCTATCTCGCAGGGGTCACCCGTCAGTTCAGGCTTCACACTCTTAGTTCTTTCGACATTATATTAGTTTAGTGGATCCATACAGCTAGTGTTAGTACCTATGGCATGGTATTAACACCTTTCCAACTGGGGTTATAGGTTGGACCCCATTAGCTCAAATTAGGGAATATCAGTTAGATGATACCTCCCACAGTGCAGATATTATCTCAGTTACAACCCCATCTTAGTTATTCAATCCTAGTGGTGTTTGACCAAAGCCTATAGATTTAAGTTATTATCAATATTTTAATTTGCAGATTTCATCCAGTTCTTATCATGTGCTTGGTCATGCATCCTTAGTTTCTATAGATTTTCATGCATTTTTAGTATTTTCTAAACATTCATGAATGTTCAGTATGTAAAGATTTTATGTTCTCTATTCGGTATTCCATGCATTACATGTATATTAAGATAGATCATTACTCCTATTCATGAAACCTTGCATATTAACCTACCTCATTTAGCATACTAGTACATTCAAAGTACTGATCTCATACCTTTCTTTTGCACTATGATGTCTTATATCATAGGTACTGATGCTCAGTTCCAGGATCTCACTTAGTCCCTTAGATTCTCAGTTATACAGAAGCAGTAGTGAGTCCTCATCACCTGAGGATAGGCTATGTTATTTCAATTCTTTGTTTCAGTAGGCAGTAGAGTTAGTTGGGGGCTTGTCCTATCAACTCTCAGTAAGTCAGTCTTAGAGGCTTTTTAGAGATTACAGTCAGTTAGTTGTTCAGTTTATCAGTACTTTATTAGATTTAGACAGTCATTTTCCTAGATTTATTTTTTAGTTTAAATTTAGATATTAAAACCTTATGGCACTTTAGTTATTATTCCTTATTCATGATTATATTATTCAGTACTCATAACAGGTACCAGCTCATAGGTTAGCTTATGGTCTCTCAAGATCGTAAGCACCGTATAATGACTAGGGGGTAGTCTCAGGTCATTACAAACTTAGTATCAGAGCCTAAGGTTTTAAAGTGTCCTAGGAAGTTTGAAAGCCGTGTCGAGTAGAGTCTTATACTTGGGTGTATAGTGCACCACACTTATGGAAGAGAGGCTACAAGGTGTTTAGAAAAGGTTTTCCTTTTTTCAAGTATTTATGTCATGCGATTGAGCATGAGCTTAAGTTAAACTCTTAGTCTAATCTGTTTCTTCCTTCCATTTACAGAGTATGCCTCCCAAGAAGAACGGAAGATGAACAAGAACTCAGCCAGCCCCACAGCCCATCTAGGAAGATCCTCTGGATGAGCATGTCTCCCACAAAGAATTTAGGGCTGCGTTCACTACTCTAGCAAACTCCGTAGCAGCACAGAATGAACGGCCAACTGTTGTTTCAGCCAACCCAATGGCCAATACTACTGCAACTAAAATTTTGGATTTTACCTAAATGAATCCTCCTTTTTTCATGGTATCCAAGTCTAAAGAGGATCTTCAAAAATTCTTAGATATGGTTCATAAGGTAATGAGTGCTATAGGGGTGACATCTAGTCAGAGTACCGAGTTGGCTGCATTTCAATTGTAGGATGTAGCCCATACTTGGTTTAAGCAGTGGAAAGTTGATAGAGGAGTTGATGCAGGGCCTATTAAATGGGAAGAGTTTGCCATGACTTTCTTGGATAGATTCTTTCCATTAGAGTTGAAGGAGGCCAAAGTGTTAGAATTAATTAATTTGAGGCAAGGAAGCATGAGTGTGAGGGAGTATTCTCTCAAGTTCACTCAGTTAGCTTGATATGCTCCTCATGTGGTAGCTGACAGTAGGTCCAAGATGAGTGAGTAATTTTGTGTCTAGAATGTCAGATAGTGTGGTCAAGGAGTGTAGGACTACAATGCTGATTAGTGAGATGGATTTATCTAGGATGATGGTCCATGCTCAATAGATGGAGGAGCAAAATATTAAAGAGAGAGAGAGAGGAAACAAAAGAGCTAGGATGGGTAGTTTTAATATCAATCAGCCAAAGTCATAAGGTGGTAATTGTCCTCAGTTTTATTAGAGATCTTCATCCCTAGTACCTTCTTCAGCCAGTGCCCCAGTACCCAAATTCAGAAATGAAAATAGGGATAAGGCACCAGGCTTTATGTTCCAGGTCAGTGTTAGTAGTGCTCGTACCAATCCTTCATGTCAGAAGTATGGTAGACACTATCAGGGTGAGTGTTGAGCGGGTAGTGATGTGTACTTCGGGAATGGCAAGATAGTCCATCAGATTCGAGAGTGTCAAGTAGTTGCTTAGCAAGGTAGGGATGCACGCCAACAGGGCCAGTCCTATCAGTCATTAGTTCCATCTGATCGCCTAACTCAGCATGGTGCCACTTCCAGTGCTACCAGTAGTCAGCGTCCGAATAGATTATATGCTCTTCAGTCCCACCAAGATTAGGAAAATTCTCCTGACGTAGTTACTGGTATGTTGCAGGTCTTTCACTTATATGTCTATGCTTTACTAGACCTTGGAGCTTCTCTTTCTTTTGTAACTCGATATATAGCCGTCAATTTTGGAGTTAGTCCCAAAAATCTAGCTAAGCCCTTTTCAGTGTCTACCCTATTAGGTGTTTTCATTAGAGCCAGACAGGTATACAGGAACTATCCGTTCATAATAGATCAAAAATTTACTTTAGTTGCTCTTGTGGAGTTAGAGACAAATTTTGATGTCATTCTCGGCATGGATTGGCTCCACTCATGCCATGCCTCAGTTGATTGTAGAAACAAAATAGTTCATTTTCAGTTTCCAAATGAACTAGTCCTTAAACGGAGGGGTAGTACTACAACTCTTAAGGGTTAGTTGATTTCATGCCTTAGAGCCAGGAAGATGATATCCAAGGGGTGTGTTTACCATCTTGTACGAGTCAAAGACTTTAATTTAGAAACTCCTACTCTTGAGTCAGTCCCAGTAGTAAATAAATTCTCAAATATATTTCCTGAAGATCTTCCCAGAATTTCTCCCAAAAGGGAAATTCACTTTGGAATAGACCTTTTCCTAGATACTCAACCTATATCTATTCTGCCATACAAAGTGGCTCCAGTGGAACTCAAATAACTAAAAGAACAATTGAAGGATCTCTTAGATAATGGATTCATCAGACCCAGCATCTCCTCGTGGGGTGCACCTATTCTACTTGTGCATAAGAAAGATGATTCTATCAGAATGTGCATAAACTACCGTCAGTTGAACAAGGACACAGTCAAGAATAAATATCCACTTCCTAGAATCGATGACATATTTTACCAACAACAAGGTGCCAGTTACTTTTCCAAGATAAACTTCAGATCAGGCTATCATCAGCTTAGAGTTAGAGAATGTGATATTCCAAAGATAGCGTTTTGAACTTGGCATGGTCATTTCAAATTTCTAGTCATGTCCTTTGGTCTTACAAATGCCCTAACAACCTTCATGGACTTGATGAACTGAGTGTTCAAGCTGTACTTGGATATATTCATCATAGTCTTCATTTATGACATTCGTGTCTATTCTCATAGAGAAAGCAATCATACAAACCATCTCAGCGTAGTGCTTCAGACTCTTAAATCCCATCAGTTGTTTGCTAAATTTAGTAAGTATGAATTTTAGCTAATATCAATAGCATTCTTGGTCATATTATTTTTGGTGATGGCATTAGAGTTGATCCTCAAAACACTAAAGTGGTAAGAAACTGGCTTAGACCTATCTCTCTATCAGATATCAGGAGTTTCTTGGGTGTAGCTGGCTATTAAAATCGGTTTATTGAGGGGTTTTCTTTTATTACATCCCCCATGTCCAGATTAACTCAGAAGAAAGTTAATTTTTAGTGGCCAAATTCACGTGAGAAGAGTTTTCAGGAGTTTAAGACTTGACTCACCTCAGCCCAGTCTTGACTCTACCAGATGGTTCAGATGGTTTTGTTGTGTACTATGATGCATCCAGAGTAGGTTTGGGTTGTGTCCTCATACAGAGAGGTAAGGTCATAGCCTATGCCTCCAGGCAACTTAAGCCTCATAAGAAGAATTATTCAATTCATGACCTTGAGCTAGTGGTTGTAGTGTTTTCCTTAAAGCTTTGGAGGCATTACTTGTATGGGGTGCATATAGATGTGTTCACAGATCACAAAAGCCTTCAGTATGTGTTCTCTCTGAAAGATTTGAATTTGCATCAGAGAATATAGTTAGAGTTATTGAAGGATTATGACATGAGTGTTCTGTATCATTCGGGAAAGGCCAATCTGGTGGCTAATGCTTCCAGTAGAATGTCTATGGGTAGTGTAGCTCATGTTGAGTATGGTAAGAAGAAGCTAGCTCAGGAAGTTCATTAGCTTGCCCGACTAAGTGTCCGTTTACTTGATTCAGCATAAGGTAGTGTATGGGTATAGAGTATTTTAGAGTCATTTCTAGTTCCTGAGGTAAAGGAAAAACAGGATAGAGATCCCAGTCTAGTTAAGTTAAAAGAATTACTCAGAGATCAGAAAGTGAAGGTTTTCTCCTAATGAGGAGATGGTATTTTGTGTTGTTAGGGTAGATTGTGTATGCCTGGTGTAGATGATTCAAGGCAATGAATTCTTGTAGAAGCATAGGGTGCACGTTACTCTATTCATCCACGGGCCACCAAGATGTACCGTGATTTGTTGGAAATCTATTGGTGGAGTGGGATAAAGAGAGATATTGCAGATCTTGTAGCTAAGTGCTCTACATTTTAGCAAGTTAAGGTTGATCACCGAAAACCTAGTGGGTCCATGCCGGAGTTTAGTATTCCCATGTGGAAATAGGAGGAAGTGAACATGGACTTTTTGACAGGTTTGCCTCATACCCATCGTCAACATGACTCTATTTGGGTTATCGTAGATAGGATGACCAAATCAGCTTATTTTTTGCCAGTCCATACCTCTTATTTAGACGAGGACTATGCCAATCTCTATCTCAGGGAGTTGGTTAGGTTGCAAAGTGTTTCTTTATCTATCATCTCTAATAGAGGTACTCAGTTTACCTCTTACTTCTGGAAAGTATTCCAAAAGGGTCTTGGTACCCAAGTCCACCTTTGTACAACCTTCCACCCTCAAACAGACGGTTAAATAGAAAGGACTATTTAGACTCTTGAGGATATACTGAGAGCGTGTATTGTTGATTTCTAGGGTAGTTGGGATGACCATTTGCATTTGATTGAATTCACATACAATAATAGCTATAATTTTAGTATTTGTATGGCTCCATTTGAGGATCTTTATGGTAGGAGATATAGATCTCTACTTGGTTGGTTTGAAGTAGGAAAGGTTGTAGTAGTAGGGCCTGACTTGGTGTTTGATGCATTAGAAAAGGTTCCCTTGATCAGAGAAAGACTTAAGGCTTCCCAAAGCCGACAGAAATCATATGTAGATGTGAGGAAAAAGGATCTTGAGTTTAAGGTCGGTGACTTTGTGTACTTGAAAATCTCTCCTATGAAGGGAGTGAAGAGATTCAGCAAGAAAGGGAAACTCGATCCCTGATATGTCGGTCCCTTCATAATCCTCAGTTGTTTCGAAAAGGTAGCTTACGAGCTTGAGTTGCCATCAGATTTAACCTCAGTACACCCAGTGTTCCATGTCTCATTGTTGAAAAAGTGTATTGGTGATCCAGCTCTAGTTGTTCCCTTAAAAAGTGTAGATATTTAGAACAATCCTTCCTTTGAGGAAATCCCAGTTGAAATTCTTGATCATCAAGTTCGTAGAATAACGAACAAAGAAGTTCCACTAGTCAAAGTTTTTTGACGGAATCAGTCCGTTGAGGGAGCCACTTAGGGAGTAGAGGTATATATGAGGACCAAGTACCCCCATCTCTTTTGTATGAATCCAAACTCAGAATAAGGTACCAAATATTCTTAAGATTTTCTTTTCTTTGTCATGCTCAGTTTCAGCCACACATCATGTTTATGTCATTTGTGCATTCATGAATCAGTTCAGTCATGCATTCCATGCATCAGATATGCATATTTAGTATGTAAGCTCAGTCCATTAGTTCCATCAGCTTAACCCGTTTCATTTGGGGATGAATGATCCCAAGGGGGAGATATTATAACACCCCGTATTTCCCTAGCATAATCTAAGTCCAAGTAAATGAGTATTTGTTTATATAATATCTAAAACGCTTATTATCTTCCAGTTTAGAGGCTACCATTGTTTAGGAAATTCAATTATCTTTCCAACAATATAAAATTTGCCCAAATACGATAACTGGGTAAGAAGTTATGGCAATTTTATGTCCTAGTCGTAAGACCCTATCATGTTAACTCTAATCACGTTGCATAGACAGCCCAAATAAAAATTGTCAATTTTCATTGTGACTCCGCGATCTTGGCACGTTGCGGAGCAGGCTAATTTCCCACTTGGCAATTTTCGATGGGCCTCTACGATGTTGGCCCATGGCGGAGGTGGCCAAATTGACATCTAAAGATTTACCGTGATAGCTCCGTATTGCGGTGTTTGTCTAGGTCCCAATTGTCCTTTTCCAGTGGCCTGGCGCTATAGTGGCATATGGCGCTAGAGGTCTAGATCAGGAAAATCTTACAAAAATTTAATAGTTTGTCCAGGGTTAAAATAGTCCTTTCCCATTATTTTAATCTACCCAGGTGTGCTTTTAAGCCCTAAAAACATTTTTAAATTCATTATTTGATTATTTTCCTCCAAATCAAGAAGCTTTCTCTCCAAATCAAGAACCCTGGCTCACCAATTTCAAGTCAAATCCTCAAGAACCCATTAAGGACTTCAAGAAATTTATCAATTAAGGTATGTTAGATGTTCATCCATGGATTCCTTTCATCCATGGAGCTCAAGTAACCTCTTTTATGATACTTTTAAGCTATTGATTTTAAATCATGATTTCATCCATTAATCTCCATGAACTTTGATTTAATACCATGTTTAATGAGGTTATTGTTGTTATTCGATTCCTCATGTTTTAGTGTTATCTATTGTTGAATTAAATTAGGACTTTGTGTTTTCCATGATAATTTCATGTCAATTATGCCAGTCCTTTAGTAATTCTAAGATTATTTTAAACCATGAACTATAAGTGTTTGATAAAATGCCTACAAGAGAAATTATTTTAATAAGGGTCTTCATGATATGTCCTTCAATGTTTTAGTGTCATGCTACTACTATTGTTTTGAGTCCTGGGGATATTGAATACCCGAAATCCATAGCTGTTTATTTAGTCTAGTCTCAGTACATTACAGAACAGTCTTCAGAACTTACTTGAGCACTTCAGAATAGTCAAATACCAGTTAGTTAAACTCGGAATAGTCTAGCATTTAAGTGTCATCTAGTTAGGAGTAGGATTTAGCACCGAGTGAGTGTAGGGATGGCATTTTCCCCATCAGATAGGCAGAGTCATTAGTATAAGTACCTATACTTCAGAACTATGTAGTAGTGTAGGATATGAGTAGTCACCCGTCAGATTAGGCTTGACTATTTCGCAGGGGTCACCCATCAGTTCAAGCTTGACACCCTTAGTCCTTTGGGCATTATATCAGTTTAGTAGATCAACACAGCCAGCGTTAGTACCTGTGGCATGGTATTAACACCCTTTCAACTGATGTTATAGTTTGGAACCCGATTAGCTCAAATTAGGGAATGTCGGTTAGATGATCCCTCCGACAGTCACAAATATAGTCTAAGTTATAGTCCTAGCTTAGTTATTCAGTTCTAGTTGTGTTTGACTGAAGCCTACAAATTTCAGTTGTTTTCAGTATTTCAGTTTGCAGATTTCTTCAAGCTCATGTCATATGCTTGGTCATGCTTCCTCAGTGCCTACAGATTTTTATGTATTTTCAGTATTTTCCAAACTTTTATGCATGTTCAGTATCTACAGATTTCATGTTCTCTATTCGGTATTCCATGCTTTACATGTATATTCAGACAGATCATTACTCCTATTCATGAAACCTTGCATGTTAACCTACCTCATTTAGCATACCAGTACATTCAAAGTATTGATCGAATACCTTTCTTTTGTGCTATGATGACTCATATCGTAGGTGTTGACGCTCAGTTCTCGGACCGCACTTAATCCCTCAGATTCTCAGCAGTACAGTAACAGTGGTGAGTCCTCATCACCTGAGTACGGGCTATCTTATTTTAAGTTTTTATTTTAGTAGTCAGTAGAGTTAGTTGGGGGCTTGTCCCATCAACTCTCTGTCAATCAGTCTTTGAGGCTTTTCAAACATTATAGTCGGTTAGTTGTTCAGTTTATCAGTACTTTATCAGATTTAGACAGTCGTTTTCCTAGATTTATATTTCAGTTTGAATTCAGATATTTAAAACCTTATGGCACATTAGTTATTCTTCCGCATTCAGGATTATATTATTTCAGTGCTCACAGTAGGTACCAGCTCATGGGTCAGATTGTGGTCTCTGGGGATCGTAAGCACCATGTAACGACTAGGGGGTAGTCTTGGGTCATTACAATAATACTCAAACAAGACCATTGTCAACTCCCATTTAGGTATCACAACAATAATTACCTCTCAAGTAAACAATAATCTTAAATAAGACCTCACACGAGTAATACGATAAATTAAATATCTCAAAACCCGAATCTCATGTTACAATCCCAACCCACAACATAATTTACATGAATGGTTAACTATCCAGCTGATTCTGAAAAAATTTAAGCCACAACCTATCTCGAAAGTCAGAACATGATCTTGGATGCTTAAATATGGAGCTTTTCCTTTATGAGCAACTTTGGAATGAACCAAATCTATCAAAAACAAAATCTATATGTTAAAAAGGGTCTAGAATACCCATATTAGATACTTTCATTTTGAGTCTAAAAGTAGTTCAAAAGTTGACTCCAAAGTAAATAAAGGTAAAACCATGATTTTATTTAAGAATCATATTCCCCATACTAAGAGGGTTCTAAATCTTAAATCCCAATGAGAAATAAGTCAAAATAGGACTTAAAATCAAAGAAAATCAATTTATACTTTATCGGGTGAAAACCCTAAAATCCATCAATGATTTTAAGTTATTTGAGGATGAAATCAATAGAAAATGATGAAATAACAATTTAGAGTTTATTCACACAAGATTGATGAAATCCCCTTTTGAAATCACCAAGAATCGAGGTCTCAAAAATGGAAAATGGTGAAAATAGGATTGGACGAGAATGTAATTAAATTCTACATAGGTACAAGAATATCTTACCAAATGCAATAACTTACATCACATTCACAACTCGACCAAAACCAAACCATCAAAATCATGGGTAGTTTATCTCAGTTGTGATGAAGAAATCGACTTGGACAAAACCTACTTATTCTCTACAAATATGGATACACCCGCATATTTGTGCCAAAGAAAGAAGGGTACCCTTCGTGAATGTAATCCCAACATCATGTTCATAATAAAAATATTTTTCTTTTTCCTCGAATGCACCGAAGGGCCTGCGAATGCAAAAAAGAATCTTAGTTGTACCAGATATCAGTAAAGTACTGAAAGTAAATGATCTAAAATCTTTCGATTGAACCCTTAAAATTCATTTAATATCCCACATAAATAACCTGAATATGCTACTAAGCTAATTTTGACGTTCTAGACTCAATGGAACTATCAAATTTATGAAAGGGCATCGTTATCAACAAGTTAACCCCCGGAACTTTTTTAAGTTATTTTAACTAGTTTCTTGCCTAATAGGTCAAAACTAAATGTAAAGGCTCAAAATCTTACATGAATCACTCTACTAACCCAAAATCGATATTCTAGATCTAATGAAATTCACATAATCACCATTCGATGGTCGGATCATAAAATATTGATCAAAATCAAACTAAATACTTTAAAGGCTTCTCAAAAGCTCCAACTCACCCAAATCACTGTCCAATGTTTCAGAGATCATGGCAACCAACCCCAAACTCATAATTAGCATATAAAGACTATGGAATAGGGAAAAATGGTCAAAATAGCAAAAGATAAAAATAAAAAAAAAGGTTGTTATATAATCCACCATTAAAATACATGTTTGACCACGAACAAAAAAGCAAATAAGATACCTGAGTTGGTAAAAACTGGGGTTATACACTCCATATATCAAACTCAATCTCCTATGTAGCCTCCTTAAGGAAATGTCTCAACTGAATTTTTATAAAATCAATATGCTTAGAGCTCAACTTCTTAGTCTACCTATCTAGGATATCAATGGGCTTCTTCTCATAGGACAAGTCATGATCTAATATAACAGAGCCCCACAGAATGGTATGAGAATTGTCTAGATGGTATTTCTTTGACATAGGAACATGGAAACATGGAATAGAAGATGAACAACTGATAGATATGGAGGCAAAACTAGCTTATACGCCCCATTCCAATCTACTCTAGAATCTCAAAAGGCCCAATATACCTCGTACTAAGCTTTTCTTTCCTCCTAAATCTTATCACATCCTTCATGGGTTATATCTTCAACAAAAATCAATCAATAAGTATGAAGGTTATATCGTAAACTTAATGATTGGCATAACTCTTCTGCTTGCTCTGGAAAGGCACAAGCCTCTACTGAATCAAACGAACTCAATCCATCGAGTCTCTCAATAAATAAGTTCACCAAGGCCTAACCTCAAATGAATGAAACCATTCCACAAGGGATCTACACCTCTTCACATTACAAGACTCAAAAGGCAACATATGAATGCTAGAATAGTTGTAGTTGTTGCAGGTGAACTCTGCTAAGGGCAAGAACTGGTCTCAATAGCCATAAAAATCTATAATAAATGCTCAAAGTACGTCCTCTAACACTTGAATGGTTTGTTCTTATTGACCATCCATTTGAGGGTAAGAAGTTGTGCTCATATCAAGCTGAGTACCCAACTCACTCTCTGTAAAACTCCATAAATCTAGGTAAACTAAGTATGTTTGTTGGAAATAATAGAGATAGACACTTTATACAGTCAAACAATCTTTCAAATGTAAATTTTTGACAACTTCTCTGTATTATAGATTACCTCATAGGTATAAAATATGCGGACTTAGTCAACCTATTTACAACCATCCAAATAGAATCAAACTCCCTAAAGTCAGAGGTAGATCAACCATAAAATCCATAGTGATTCACTCCTACTTCTACACAGTAATAGGTATCTTCTGCATAGTACCACCCCATCACTAATGCTCAAACTTTACTTATTAGAAATTTAAATACTTAGCCACATACTCAAAAAAGTCTTTCTTTATACCACACCACCAATACTGCTAGTGGCAAAGCCACATTAAATTTAGGTGCTTCATCCAAACCCCCTTTGTTGGAAAATAATACTATTTTTATGTGATCAAAAATATTTTTTATGTATATATAGTAGATGTTGAACCCCCTTCGATTAGTCCGTATATTTACTTCTGAACCCCCTCAATGAAAATTTTGGCTCTACCACTGAATATTATTGCTTTAAGTCATAATACATTTTGACTACTCCTAGATAAATAGAATACTTCAAAACATGAGCTTTCTCCAAGATCAGTCTAACCTATCCACCAACTCTTAAAACATAAATATGACCACCAATCCTTAAAACACCATCAGTGTTAAGAAATACAGTCTTCGTCTCACTACTCAAGACTTTATCATGAATTACCCTTTACTTATTATCATTAAATTGACAAACTTGAATCTTCTCTATCAATGAAGAGTAAACCTCAATAAAGTATAAAACATGATCGAGTGTTGAAATAACAAGTCTAACCAACTAGTTAGCTAAAGACTAAATATCTAATTCTAAAGGTCGCTACCATACCAATAGGTGAGCAAAAATCTCCATACTCATTGCCTTTTGACTCAAGGCATCCACTACCATATTAGCCTTGTTTGGATGATAAAAAATAGTATGATCATAATCTTAAGCAACTCTAACCATCTATGTTATCTCATATTAAGATCTTGTTGAGTAAAGAAGTATTGAGGTTCACAACGAACTCCATAAAAGTGGTGTCACCACACCTTTAACACAAACACAACCATGAATAACTCCAAATCATGAGTAGGGTAGTTATTCTCATCAGGCTTTAACTGTTGAGAAACACAAGCAATCACCTTTCCCTTTTACATCAAGACACCACCAAAACTAACTTTGGATGCCCGTTTTAGGCAAAAGTCAAGATAGGAGTCAAAGCCAAAAACTCCTTAAGTTTTTGAAAGATTGCCTCATGCATATATACCAATAGAAAATAATCCTTTTCTAAGTCAACTTGGCCAAAAAGCCATAATAGAAGAGAAACCCTACACAAATCATCAATAATAGCCTGCTAACATATCAAACTCTAAATCTTGGTAGGAGAAGTAGGTCTAGACTAAGTATGAATTGCCTCTACCTTATCTAGATTGACCATAATACCATCTTTGGTCACAACATAACCTAAGAAATAAATAGAATCCAACAGAAACTCACACTTGGAGAACTTAGTGTACAACTTCTCATCTCTCAAACTTTGAAGCTTAATTCTCAAACATCGCACATGGTATACCTCATTCTTAGAATAAACCAAGATATCATCAATGAAAAATCATAATTAAAATAAATTTGGAATACCCTATTTATCAACTCTTTAAATGTTGTGAGGCATTAGTCAATCTAAAAAATATAACTAAGAATTCATAATGAACATACTAGATCTGAAAAGATATCTTCAAAACATTTGTAATGCCTCGAGTCTATACCCCGGATGCTACACGGTGATCATAATCCCAAAGAACCACAAGCTAACCCATGACTGGCACCTGCTATAATAACTAAATAATAATACTGTAGTATGCAAAAATTAGACAGAAAATATGCCATAAGGTTTAATACTGTAATAAAAATGAATATGTCATAATAAATACCAAATATGATACATCTGTCTGAAAAATACTCTAGTCTAAAAAACCTCTAAACTATTTAAGATATGGAGTTGATGGGACAAGTCCCCAACTAACTTTGAACTACTGAAATAAACAGAACTACTAAAATTATCATCATCTTCTCAAACTAAGAGGACTTACCACTAACTCTATCAGCTAGATATCTGAACTACTAAGAATATTTAGGAGCCTGCGCATCTGAACCTATGATATAAAATATCATAGTGCAAAAGAAAGGTATGAGTCAGTACTTTGAATGTGTATACAAAGTGGGGTAGGTTGAAATGCGTAGGTTCATATACATGAATAATACTCACTGAATGACATAAATATAACTGAATAAGAGTATATGCGTGAATACATAAACTATAATTGACACTATAATAACACTGTATATTGAGTTATGAATTGTTGATTTACTAATTTTTGAGTTTACTGATACAGTATAGCTAATAACGGAGTGCTATATCTTATAGTCTTGATCTTGTCGAACTATACTGAGTTCCATACTGAAAATATGATTTTATCTGATAGTCCTAAATTGGTAGAACTGAACTGAGTTCTATTCTAAGATTAGAATTAAAACTAAGATTGTAGGAGGTAATCATCTAATCAATATGCCCCTTTTTAAATAGATTGGGGTCCAACATATAACCCCAGTTAGAAGGGTATCAGTACCATGCCACGGTTAAAGGCAACTGTGAGTTAACCCTCTCTAATAAAAAGCTCTTTCGTCAACCCTCACTGGTATATATTAACCCTAATCTAGTAGAAAGATATCTCAACCTACGCTAGCTACGTAGTTCTACAATGTAGGGATTGCTACTAAGAGTCAAACCCTTTGCTGGCAGGAATGACCCCATCCCTGTGTTAACTCGGTTCTGAATCCTACTCTCAACTGAATAGACACTGAATTGATTTCTTGTTCAAACTAAGCTTGACTGAATTGTTACTGATTATACTATCTAACTGAACTAAACTGAGTTCATTGAGTTCCATTGACTGATGAAATACTAATAAATTCTGGTAATTGGCTGAATTTACCGAAGTCTGAACTAAATACTTAACTGGACTGGATTGATACTGAGTCTACTGAGTTTTTTCTTGAGTTCTATAATTAACTGAGAGTACTACTGATCATGACATGACTGATACTATCCTGATACTGACCATGGCTGTAGGTAATCTACTAAATTATTGGGTATTAAATACCCCCAATACTCGATAGCATAAATTATAAGACATGGCACCATCTTGAAATATGATAAATAACTACTTGATCATCATTCATTCATTGGGACATTCTAGCAAACACTTGCATACCATGAGCTTGAATACATGCTAACATGATATAATTTCATTATTTAATTCTCATGAATAACTCATCAAACACTTGGAAGGCATTGTATATGCACATAGTACTAATAAACATATGAGCATCACAATTTCAAAGCTTTAACATGAATTCACATGATACTACATACATAATAGTTGTTTTTACATAAATCTTGTCCTCAATCATGGAATAGACATCCAATCAACATTATAATCATGAATACACTTGAATTCAAATCATGGAAAGCATGAAATATTCTACGTGAGGTTTAAATAAGTTTCTTGGACTCCAAGGGTTGAAGGAACCCTGGGATGAATACTTGACATAGCTTGGTTGCTAAATTCTTAAAGAAAAATGGTGAAACCTTGAGCCTTGGCTTTGAAATTAAATCACCTAGGGTTCTTATTATTGAGAAATTTTAGAGAAAATGAGTGTATTTTGCTTAATAAGGGTTGAATCTCATGTTTTAGGGCTGAATAGGTATGGGAAAAATACCCTAATAACCTTGAGGATGCAGCCTTTTTAATTACTGAAAACCAGACTATCAATGCGCAGGACGACCAGGATCACGTATCACGTCACTGTCATCGATTGACGTGTGAGCTAATGCTAACCCATTCGAGGCTTTTAACTAGAAATAATTGTAAAGTCTTAAGTGACTTTTGTCATTTTTACTTTCTTTCTCTTTTATAATGCAGAAAAATTAAGATGCAAAAAAACCAGAGAAAATAAGCACAAAAGAGGTGAATTTAGAATAAGTGGCCATGAAAGTGTAGTTAACGACTTGTCTGATAAGTCATCAAATTTGTGATAAGTTATTAGAGTCATCATCAGTTGTAGACAGTGTGAGGAAGTTGGATCAAAAGTGTGACGACATCCCCTGATAAGCCGTAAGGTGTCTGATAAGTCGTCAAGAATACCATCACTCAGAAGTAGAAAATTTTCTGACGACATTTCCTGATAAGCTATCATATCTCCAATAAGCCATCAGGCGTGTATTCATACAAAAGAAAAGGGTAAAAATTTGAAGCATGCTTGATGAAATGTTTTGATAAGTTATCAAAACTCTGAAAAGCAGTCAAGCATGTTATCACACATAAGCAGAAGGCAATAAATGGGAATCATGTCTGACGACATGGTCTGATAAACTATCAAATCTCTAATAAGTCATCAGACATGTCGTCAACTAAGGAGAAAAATCTAAATTTTTAATTTTGATTCTTTCTTAAGTTATGTATATAAATAGCAGCTTTGAGGGTTTCATTAAAAAAGGGGCTTAACATCTTGAACTTAGTCCAAAGACTACTTTACTTTTCTTTGGTCTATAAACTTGGATTTCAATTGTCAATTCTTTGATTTAGTTGTCGGATATTCTACTTGAATTTGGGAAGGGAATCAATTTCTGATTACATCTTTTGTAAATTTATTCACTTTGAATTATGAATTCAGTTATTGTTATTGCTTTCTCTTTCATGTGGAACTAAAAATCACAACTAGGGTTATGGGATCTATGATTACTCTTGTATTATCTTAATAGTTGGTTAGGGTTCGAGTGATTGTGGGAACATCTTGATAATTTTTTGTATTAATTATTTTTTGTTGGTTGCAAACAATAGATCTTGTCTTATATTGATTTGCTCGAATTGAGAAATAAAGTAAAGGTAGTGAATTATTAATGAGGATTTGTGAAGGTTAAATTCCCATCTAATGATTAATGTTGTAACAAGATTAATCAACTCAAAATAAAATTAGTGTGAATAGAAGGTTCCTAAGTTTGAGAGAATTAGGGAACTCAACATCTAGGTAGGTTGATAAACACTTAGATGAACTATCGATACTGATAATTTAGTATTTCCCATAAGTCAGGAGAATCCAATACTACAACTGTTATTCAATGGAGGATTACTAATTCTAGTGATCACAACTCTAGTTTTTGTATATCATTTATTTAAGATGCAATAGTTTAAGCTTTGAGTTCTAAGGTGAATTAAAGTGTTAATAACTTTTGTTCAATCATTAAAACCCCTCATTTTATCTTTTCGTATCATTTGTTTGAATTTAACTTGTAGCTATAGTTTCAAATTAGTTTAATTCTCACTTACATTGTTCCTCGTGGATTCGACCCTGACTCCAAAGTTGGGTAAATATATTAGCGATGATCGCCTTGCACTAAATTGACATATAAGTTGAGATTTATCAAAAATGACGCCGTTGCTGGGGAACAATTTGGCGTATTGAGTTGGTTTTGAATTTTAGCCTACTTGTTGGAATTCAAACTTGTAAATATTTGTTTTTAGTTTTCTTTTATTTCTTATGTTAAGTATATTTTTATTTTAGTTTACTTATTAATAGGGAATCATGGAATGAACATGAGGTTGGTGGTTGGAAATCTTATCTTGATGATCCATGTCCATATTGTGATGGACCTTACTTTTGGCAAGATTGTCGTATGCACCCCGAAGAGAGATATGTGCACCATCTCCATCCTACCGAGAGTATGACTGTTCTTTATATGGTGGTCAAGATGGACATTGTAGTGATTGCCTAAATTCCCCCTCCCCCTATTGCGCTAACCCAAATTCTAGTTCTTCTTATGAGTTTAATAGGTCTTATGGTCAAGAAAATAAAGAACGAAGCACCGAAAAGAGTGGCATTAAAGCTATGTTTCAATGAATATTAGATCTCCAGAAAGAAAGGTATGGTATCATATGTGATATACGTCAAGACATAAAGCCAATCATTCATGAGGAGATGGACATAGAGGTTAATCATTCAAAGCATTCTTTTATATTATATTTAGATGATATCTTGCCTGTGGAGTTATTTAAAATAATGGAAAAGTGTGAAGATGAGGATCAAGAATCCTATATTGATATTGAGCTTGATGATGAGCAACCCTTGGTAATTTCCCAACCAACCGAACCAACCATGATAGATGATGCCAAAATTAAGGAAATGGTGTTAGAGGCAAGAAAAGAAACTGAACCAATCTCTTATAAAGAGTCTAACCCAATTTAGGGTGAAGTGGTCGAGAAGGATGTAACCCCAAAATTAGGGAGAAGACCTCACTCGAATCACTTTTTAACATTATGCTTGGTGGATGTGATGAAAGTCGAATCACCCAAGAAAATGATGAATTTTGGAAATAAGGAGGAAAATTCCTATATTTTGGAGTTTGTCTTTCCGAAAGGGTATAATACAACCCCAATATTGAAGGCCAAGAATCTTAAAGATCGATGTCCATTTAGTGGCTTTTTAAGATTCTCACTGTTGCCAAATGATCCCACACAAAAGTTTGATGAAAAATTGGGCAAGCGGTTCAAGTCTTCGAAGTGGCGTGATAGAAATTTCCTTATCATGTTCTCACATTTTCCTAACTCACCTCAAAGATGTACAGATCAAAAGATGGGCCGACGATTCAAATCGTCTAAGTGGAGAGATAAAGGATAAAGCACTTTCAAGGTATCTTAATGAATTCTGAGTAGTCAAGATAACCTAGTCGTGCCACGGCATTAAATCAGGTATTGCTTGGGAGGCAACTCAAGACATTTTATTGTTTGTATTTGTATTATGTGATTGATATTAGATCTCTTCACCTATGGTGCAAAGGTATGTTTCTAACTCTCTTGTTTTAGTTTGACGCATTAGGGATATTGCATGATTTTAAGTTGAGGGTGGGGCTACTTATGGGTGTTGATGTCCTCTTGGCATTTTTGTTTCCATGCCTCTTTTCCCTGGAGTCTTGTTCCTAGTAGATCCGACATGTTTAGGTGTATTGTGTTTGTTTTATAATATGTTGTGGTTAACTGAGGTAAAAAATAAGTATCTAGGATAGTTGACATATTTTTTGTTGATTTTTCTTGGAATGATAAATACCTCTCCAATTGTCTATCTGGTAACTGTGTGATATGCATCTATATGTGACTACTATGAATCTTTTTATGGCATTAGTACTAGGGACATGATAATCACTTCTAACAATTGCATGAATCAAATGGGTAGTAGCTTGTGATGTATCTTTGTGCATTGTTTGTGTGAGCTACTACCTATTTTCCGTTGTGTGTTAAATCCAGAACTTGGCCGGTTGTTCTTGCCTTGATTGTAGGATAGCGGTTAGGAAAGAATCATAGGCCGTTCTTGATGTAGCCTAAATGACCTTCCATGTGTGAATAATATTCCTTGATCCTGATTTTAAGCCTGAATGCCTATTTGTTTTATTATACCTATCACCTTCCCATTTGTATCATAATGAACCTATTTTGGCCCTGGTCCTCCTTGGACATTATGCACTTTGACTTAGGCAAATAGCCTAAGTTGGGGGTGGCTACCATATGGGTGCGTGATGTAAAATGAGTATGAAGAAAGGTAGAATAAAAGAAAAGAATAGAAAGCTGGGTGTGGTGAAAAAAGAATAAGAAAAGAAAAGTTGTGAAAAAAAAGAAATGATTGTCAAAAAGACCGCAACCATCCGGAGTATGTTTGATCAAAAAAGGAGAGAATTAGGTAAAGATAAATAAGTGAGACCCCAAAAGTTAGTGTACTGCCAAGGAGGCTTAGTCACCTTAAATATCATAGAGTATCATATTGGCCCTTAGCCTATGTTACAAGACAAAGAAAAAGACCTATAGTGATCCTAGCTAACCTGTTTGAAAACCTTGGTAATGAAAATAAGGGCAAGCTTATGGTATTCGACATACATTGACTGGAACTTCTTTTTGAGAGTGAGTGTCTATTGATTGTCCCCACAATTACATATGTTATTTCTTATACGAGTGAGGAGGGACTTCTTATTTGTAAGGGCACACTGGTTATGTTGCTAGTTACTAACTTGTTTGGGTAGTGTAATATTTGTACATGCATGGTTGTTGTCGCTAAGTTGATGCCATAGCTTGATTCTTTTGTGTTGCACTATTGCTTTTCAGTAATATACACAGTTGAGTTTGAGATGATTAACCTTGGAGATGGTAAATAGGTTTTAAGCTAAAATGGATAATTGACTGCCGAATGTGCTTTGTATCCTCTTAGTTATGTTCAAGTTGCTTAAGGACAATAATTGTTTTAAGTTGAGACTGTTGTTGTGTGAGCTAATGCTAACACATTTGACGCTTTTAACTAGAAATAATTGTAAAGTCTTAAGTAAATTTTGTCATTTTTGATTGCTTTCTCTTTGATAATGCAGGAAAGTCAAGATGCAAGAAAACTAAACACAATAAGAGCAAAGAGGTGAATCTGGAACAAGTGGCCATGAAAGTGTAGTTGATGACTTGTCTGATAAGTTATCAAATTTGTGATAAGTTATCAGAGTCATCGTTAGCTATAGACAGTGTGAGGAAGTTGGAGCAGAAGTGTGACGACATCCTTGATAAACCTTCAAGAATGATGTCACTCAGAAGAAGAAGATTTTCTGACGATATGTCCTGATAAGCTATCAGATCTCTGATAAGCCATCAGACATGTCTTCACATAGAAGAAAAAGGCAAAAATTTGAAGCATGCCTGATGACATGTTCTGATAAGCTATCAAAACTCTGAAAAGCAGTCAGGCATGTCATCACACATAAGAAGGCGAGAAATGGAAATCATATCTGACGACATGGTCTGATAAACTAACAACTCTCGGATAAGTCGTCAGATATGTCGTCAGCTAAGAAGAAAAATCTGAATTGTGAATTTCAAATTTTTCTTAAGTTATGGATATAAATAGCATCTTTGAGGGTTTTATTGGAAAAAGGGGCTTAACATCTTGAACTTAGTTCAAAGACTACTTTACTTCTCTTTGGTCTCTAAACTTGGATTTCAATTGTCAATTCTTTGATTTAGTTGTGGGATATTCTTCTTGAATTTGGGAAGAGAATCAATTTCTAATTATATTTTTTGGAAGTTTAATCACTTTGAATTATGAATTCAGTTATTGTTATCTCTTTCTGTTTCATGTGGAACTAAAACCCACAACTAGGGTTGTGGGATCTATGACTACTCCTGTATTGTCTTAATAGTTGGTTAGGGTTTGAGTGATTGTGGGAACATCTTCATAATTCTTTTGTATTAATTATTTTTTGTTGGTTGAAAACAATAGATCTCGCCTTATATTGATTTGCTCGAACTGAGAAATAAACTAAAGGTAGAGAATTATCAATGAGGATTTGGGAAGGTTAAGTTCCTATCTAATGATTAATGTTGTAACAAGATTAATCAACTCGAAATAAATTAGTGTGAATATAAGGTTCCTAAGTTTGAGAGAATTAGGGAACTCAACATCAAGGTAGGTTGAGAAACAATTAGATGAACTGTCGATACTGATAATTTGGTGTTTCCCATAAGTCACGAGAATCCATTACTACAACTATTATTCAATGGAGGATTACTAATCATATAGATCAACACTCTAGTTTCTCTATATCATTGATTTGAAATATTACAGTTTAAGCTTTGAGTTCTAAGGCGAATTGAAGAGTTAATAACTTCTGTTCAATCATTAAAAACCCTCATTTTATCTTTTCATATCATTCATTTGAATTTAACTTGCAGCTATAGTTTCAAATTAGTTTAATCCCCACTCACATTGTTCCTCGTGGATTCAACCCCGACTCCAAAGTTGGGCAAATATATTGATGACGACCGCCTTGTACTAAATTGATGTGTAAGTTGAGCTTTATCATCGATACGATAGCCAATGCGCTGCGTCGAGTCCACATCGGTACAATAGAAATTGCCACTAGGAGCCAAGGAAAAATATTGATTGACTTGATGGATGATGCACCGCATCAAGATCGTATAGTTACACTATTTTGGGTTCCCCTACATGTGTCAAATGAGGTTTGAAAAATCTGAAACTCGTCCGAGAACACCGACTGACATTCCTGATCATGACTTAACCTAAAGATTGATACTCTAAGGTCATCAGAGTTATGAAATAGATTTGCCAACTTAAAAAGGCCAAAATAATACTAAGTCTAAATACTTAGCTAGAATTTTTCATGTCTGGGACCCCTTAGCAAGTTTAAAGACTGAGTTAAGCTTGGGATTATAGGATCTTACAATATCCCCCCTTGGGAACATTCATCCTCGAAAAAGAAAGATTAAATTGAGAATACTAATAGACTGGACTCAAACACTGAACATACATTACTGAAGCATGATTTCATGACTGAAATAATTGATATACTAAATTATCATACTGAACATGCATATTTGATGCATGAGTACATAGCTGAACATGTTTCATGAATGCATGACTGGGATTACTAATAAGCTAAGCTTATATACTGGACATGCATGTCTAATGCATGAGTACATGACATAACTGATTTGTGAATGCATGACTAAGTATGCAACGTTAGTTGATACCAAGTTGGTAGCAATATCTAAACATGAGTTTGAGTAAATTCAAAGGAAAACTGTAAGCTTGGGCTGAGTCTAAGCTTGCACAGAAGAGGTGAGGATACTTGGTCCGTATGTCTACTTTTTCTTCCCAAGTAGCTCCCTCAACGGACGGATTCTACCATAGTACTTTGACTAGAGGTACTTCTTTGTTCCTCAGTCTGTGAATCTGATAATCAAGGATTTTGATGGGAGTCTCTTCATAAGAGAGTCTATTCTGAATATATATGCCCTCTATAGGGACTTCGAATTCTGGGTCACCTATACATTTCTTAAGCAAGGAGACATGGAACACTTAATATACTAAAGCTAAGTAAGAAGGAACCTCAAGCTCGTAAGCTACCTTTCCAATATGGTTGAGAATTTGGTATGGATCAAAATATCGGGGATTCAGTTTCCTCTTCTTGCCAAACCTCTTCACTCCTGTCTTAGGAGAAATTTTCAAATAGACAAAGTTACCATTCTCAAACTCGAGATCCTTTTTGCGTACATCTGTATATGGTTTCTGTCAGCTCTGAACTGTCTTAAGCTTTTCACTGATCAACTGAAGGTTTCTAAGGTATCAAATACCAAGTTAGGGCCTAACACTGCAGCCTCACCTACTTCAACCAGCCAATGGGAGATCTACACCTCCTCATAAAGCACCTTAAACGGAGCCATCTGAATGCTGGAATGATAGCTATTGTTATTTGTGAATTCTATCAAAGGCAAATGGTCATCCCAACTACCTTCAGAGTCTATCGCACACGCTCGCAGCATATCTTCTAAAGTTTGAATGGTCCTCTTTAGTTGACCATCTATCAGATGATGAAAGGTTGTACTGAGGTGAACTCGGGTACCAAGACCCTTTTAGAATGCCTTTAAGAAATGAGAGGTGAACTGGGTACGTCTATCTGAGATAATGGAAAATAGAACACCATGCAATCTGACCAACTCCTTAATATAAAGTTTGGCATAATCCTCAGATGAATAAGAGGTATAGACTTGTAGGAAATAAGTTAATTTGGTTATCCTATCTACAATGAGCCAAACTGAAGCATATTGATAAAGGGTACGAGGTAAACCCGTCACAAAGTCTATGTTCACTTTTTCACATTTCCAAGTGGTAATGTTGAACGCCTGCGTGGTCCCACTAGGCTTCTAATGCTCAATCCTAACCTGCTAACATGTTGAACACTTAGCCACAAACTCTATAATGTCTCTCTTAATCCCACTCCACCAATAGATCTCCTGCAAAACATAGTACATCTTAGTGGCCCCTAGGAGAATAGAGTAGTGCCCACCATGCGCCACTTCAAAAATTTGTTGTCTTAAGTCATCTACACCTAGCACACATAGCCGAACCTGGCACCACAACACACTATCTCCCCCTTGGAAGAAGACCTCTACTTTTTGATCTCTGTTTGATTCCTTCAACTTGACTAGATAGGGATCCCTATCCTGCTTTTCCTTTACTCAAAAACTAGGGATAATTCTAAACTACTTTGCAGCCATACACTACTTTCTGATGAATCGACTAAGAGAACACCTAGTCGGGCAAGCTGATGAACTTCCTGAACTAACTTCTTCTTACCATCCTCCACATGAGGAACACTACCCATAGACATCCAACAGATAGCATCAGCCACTACATTAGCTTTACCTGGATGATATAGGATGCTTATGGCATAGTGTTTCAATAACTCCAACCATCTTCTCTGACGAAGGTTTAAATTTTTTGAGAAAACATATACTGTAGGATCTTATGGTCAGTAAACACATCAACGTGTACCCCATATAAATAGTGCCTCCAAAACTTTAAGGCAAATACTACTACTGCTAACTCAATATCATGAGTATGATAGTTATTTTCATGGGGCTTAAGCTATTTAGATGCATAAGCTATGAACTTACCTCTCTGCATAAAAAATATCCCAAACTCACTGTGGAGGCATCACAATATACCACAAACCCATCTGAACCATTTAGTAGGGTTAAAACGGAAGTTGTAGTGAGTTGAGTCTTTAACTCTTGAAAACTCTTTACACAAGAATCTAACCACTGGAATTTGACTTTCTTCTGAGTCAATCTGGAAATAGGGGATGCAATAGATGAAAATCCCTCAATAAACCATCAGTAATAGCTAGCCAAGCCCAAGAAACTCCTAATATCTGATAGAGAGATGGCTCTAGGCCAGTTTCTCACTGGTTTAGTCTTTTAGGGATCTACTCTAATGCCATCATCAGAAATGATATGGCCAACAAAGGCTACTAACCTTATCCAAAATTTGCACTTTCTAAATTTGGAGAATAGCAGATGGTTTATGAGAGTCTGCAATATATTCTAAGATGGTCTGCATGATTTTGCTCACTGTGGGAGTAGACAACAATATCATCTAAGAAGACTATGATGAACATGTCCAAGTAGTGCTTGAACACACGGTACATTAAGTCCATGAAGGCTACAGGGGAATTGGTAAGACCAAAGGACATGACTAAGAATTCAAAGTGACCATATCGAGTTTTGAAAGCTATTTTTGGGATGTCACATTCTCTGACTCTGAGATGATGATAGCCCGATCTGAGGATTATCATGGAGAAGCAACTGGCACCCTAAAGTTTGTCAAAAAAGTCATCGATTCTGGGAAGTACATACTTTTTCTTGACCTTGACTTTATTTAGATAACAGTAATCAATACAGATTCTGAGAGAATCGTCTTTCTTATGCACAAATAAAATTAGGGCACCCCATGGGGACACACTGGGTCTGAAGAATCCATTATCTAGGAGGTTCTTTAACTGTTCTTTTAATTTTTTGAGTTCTACAGGTGCCATTCTTTATGGTGGGATAGATATGGGATGAGTATCTAGAAGAAGGTCTATTTTGAAGTCGATTTTCTTTTAGGGAGGACTTCCGGAGTGATCTTTGGGAAATACATCTGGGAATTCACATGCTATTGACACTGATTCGAGATTAGGAGGTTCTGAATTAGAGTCCTGGACTCGAACGAGATAGTAGACATATCCCTTAGATACCATTTTCTTTCCCTTAGGTAAGAAAAAAGATGACCCCTAAGTGCTGAAGTACCACCCTCCACTCAAGGATGGGTTTATTCAAAAATTGAAATTAGACAATTCTGCTTCTACAGTCAACGGAGGCATAGCAGGAATGAAGATAATCCATGTTGAGAATAACATCAAAATCGGTCATCTCTAATTCGATAAGTTTGCTGAAGTGACTTTTTAAGATATCATAATCAGAGTATACTCGCCGGGCTATGATAGATTTATCCACTGGGTAAAGACTGAGAAAGGCTCTACTAGGATTTCGGGACTGACTTCAAAGTCAATAGCTATATAAGGACTAATAAAGGACAAAGAAGCTCCTGGGTCTAGCAAAGCATAAAAATGCAAAAGATAAACTTATAACATACCAGTGACCACATCAGGAGGACTCTCCTTATCCTATCGGGATTGAAGTGCATAGATCCTATTTGGGCGCTGCCTACTAGTGGCACTAGATCCGGCACTCTGCTGATTCGGACGACAGGACTGAGATAGGGAATGGTTATACTGACTCTGAGAACCCACCTAAGGATACTTTCTGACCCTGTGGCATGGCTTGCCAAATCCAAAATACACATAATTGCTAGCTCTGTAGATACCCTGGTGGTTTATGCCATACTTTTGACAAAGGGGATTGGTTCGGGCATTGCTAAGACTACCCTAGGATTTATGGCCTGGTGCTCTATCTCTATTACCATCTCTAAATTTTGGCACAGGAGCACTGACTGGTGACAGAGAAGGAACTGAGGAATTTAGGCAGAATTGAGAACGATTCCTACCCTCTAACTTAGGCCTAGCAAAGTTGAAGCTACCTGTTCTCGCTCTCTGGTTCTCCCTTCCCTTCTCTTTATTCTTATCCTCTTCTATATATAGTGCAGGGACCATGAGCCCGGATATGTCCATCTCCTTAATCAACATTGCGGTCCTACATTTCTTGACCACACTATTAGACACACTAAACACAAACTTACTCATCTTAGATCAGCTATCTACTACCACATGAGGAGCGTATCTAGCTAATTGAGTAAACTTAAGAGAATACTCTTGTACCATTATGTTGACCTACTTTAGATTTATAAACTCCAAAACTTTCGCTTCCCTCAACTCTATCGGGAAGAACTTATCCAGGAAAGCAACAAAAAACTCCTCCCATTCTATGTGTCCTGCATATATATGACTTTTTCTTCTTTCCATTATTTAAACCATGGGTGTGCCACATCCTGTAACTAATATATGGTCGACTCAGTGCTTTCAACAACCATCACTCCCATAATGTCTATAACTTTCTTCACCTGATCAAGAAACTCCTGAGGGTCCTCATTTGACTTAGACCCAATAAAAGATGGAGGGTTCATTCGGGTGAAATCTCAAATTCTGGAAGCAATAGTATTGGACACTGGGTTGGCCAAAATAGCAGTTAGACGTTCATTCTGGGCTACCACAGAATGTGCTAGGATGGTGAATGCTGCTCTGAACTTAGCGTGGGAGACGCGTTTGTCCAGAGGATCTGGATGAATAAGCTCGAGTTATGGCTGATCTCCCGTTCCCCTTCCCTTAGTACTTTTTAAAGGCATATTCTGTAAACGGAAGAGAATTTTGGATTAGAAAGGGACTTTAACTGGAGCTCATGCTCACTCGTACGACATGAATACTAAAAGAAGGGAAACTTTTCCTAAAACACCTCACAGCCTCCTATCCATAAGTGTGGTGCGTTACACATCCATGCACAAGATTCTACTAGATGCGAATTTTAGACCTCTTAGGACTCTGTTGAACCATACGCTCTAATACCAAGTTTGTAACGCCCCAATTCTGTACCCTAGATGCTTCACGGTGCTCATAATCCCGAAGGACCTCAAGCTAACCCATGACTGGTACCTGATGGAATAATTGAATAATAATACAGTAGTATCCAGAAATTAGGTGGAAAATATGCCATAAGGTTCATAAAACTGAATACGGTATAACAAATATGAAATCTGATACATCTATCTGAAAATACTCTAGTCTGAAAAAGCCTCTAAACTATCTAAGATATGGAGTTGATGGGACAAGTCCCCAACTAACTCCAAACTACTAAAATAAGTTAAACTACTGAAATAATGATCATGTCCTCAAACTAAGAGGACTCACCACTAACTCTATCAGCTGGATATCCGAACTGCTAACTATTATCGGGAGCCCGCATGTCTGAACCTATGATATAAGACATTATTGCAAAAAAGAAAGGTATGCATTAGTAATTTGAATATACTGGTATGCAAAGTGAGGTAGGCTAAAATACCTGGTTCATTACCGACTGAATGACATAAATATAATTGAATAAGAGTACGGTGTGAATATGTAAACTATAACTGAGATTGTGATAACACTGGATATTGAGTTCTGAATTACTTATTTACTGATATCAGAGTTTACTGATATTGTGTAGCTGATAACTGAGTGATTGTATCTGACAGTCTTGATCCTATGGAACTATACTAAGTTTCGTACTAAACTAAGTGACTGTATCTGATAGTCCTAAATCTGTAGAACTAAATTGAGTTTCATTATGTGACTAGAACTAAAATTGAGACTGTGGAAGGTAATCATCAAACCGACATGCCCCTTTCTGAATAGATTGGGGTCCAACCTTTAACCCCAGTTGGAAGGGTGTCGTACCATGCCACAGGTAAAGATAACTTTGAGTTGACACTCTCTGACAGGAAGCTCTTTCGTCAACCCTCGCTGGTAAGAAAACTCGTATGAGATGTATCAACCCTAATCTGGTAGAAAGATATCGCAACCTATGATTACTACATAATTCTGTAATGTAGGGATTGCTACTAAGGGTCAAACCCTCTGCTGGCAGGAATGCCCCCATCCCTAGGTTAACTCGGTGCTAAATCCTACTCCCAACTGAATAGACACTAAATAGATTTCTAGTTCATACTAGGCTTGACTGAGCTATTACTGATTATACTATCTAACTGAATTGAATTGAGTTCACTAAGTTCCATTGACTGACAGAATACTACTAAATTCTGGTAACGGGCTAAATTCACTGAGGTCTGAACTGAATACTGAATTGGATTAGCCTAATACTGAGTCTACTAAGTTTTTTCCTGAGTTTTATAACTGACTGAGAGTACTACTGATCATGACATGACTGATACTATCTTGACATTGACCATGGCTTTAGGTAACCAGCTATATTATCGGGTATTAAATACCCCCATAACTCGATAGTATAAATTATAAGACATGGCACCATCTTGAAATATGATAAATAACTACTTGATCATTATTCATTCATTGGGACATTCTAGCAAACACTTGCATGCGATGAACTTGAATACATGCCAACATGATATAATTTTATTATTTAATTCTCATGAACTACTCATCAAACACTTGGAAGGCATTGTATATGCACAAAGTAGTAATCAACACATAAGCATCACAATATTAAGGCTTTAACTTGAAGTCACATGATACTACATACATAATAGTTTTTTTTACATAAATCTTGCACTTAATCATGGAATAGAAATCCAATAAACATTATAATCATGAATACACTTGAATCCGAATCATGGAAAGCATGAAATCAGGCTACTTGAAGTTTAAAAGAGTTTCTTGGACTCCAAGGATGGAAGGAACCCTTGGATGAACACTTGACATACCATGGTTTCTATATTCTTGAAGAAAAATGGTGAAACCTTGAGCCTTGGCTTTGAAATTAAATCACCTAGGGTTCTTGTTCTTGAGCAATTTGAGAGAAAGTGAGTGTATTTTGCTTAATGATGGTTGAATCTCGTGTTTTAGGGATGAATAGGGGTGCGAAAAAGACCCTAATATCCATGAGGATGCAAATATTTTAATTACTAAAAATTGAAATGTTGGCGCCTAAGACGATGGATTGCGTCATCGGCATCGACGTGATAGCCAATGCACCGCATCGAGTTCACATCGGTTCACTGGAAATTTCCATAGGGAGATATTGAAAAATATTGACCAACACGATGGATAACGTGCCACTTTGATATCACATTGATACATAGTTTTTAGTTCCCAGACATATGTCAAATGAGGTTCGAAAAATCCAAAACTCATTTAGGAAAACCGATTGATATTCCTGATCATGATTCAACGTAAAGATTGATACTATAAGGTTATAGAAGTCATGAAATAGAGTTACCAACTTACGAAGGCCAAAATAATATTAAGTCTAAATACTTAGCTAGAATTTTCTAAGTCTAGGATTCCTTAGAAATCTCAAAAGATTGAGTTGATCTTAGGATTTACGGGGTCTTACAATATATCCTTTTTAGGAAAATTCATCCTCGAATGAGACTGATTAAACTGAGAATATTGATAGTCTAGACTTAGACTCTGAACATGCACAACTGAAGCATGATTTCATGACTAAAAATATTGATATACTAAATTATCATACTGAACATACATATCTGATGCATGAGTACATCGTTGAACATATTTTATGAATGCATGTCTGGGATTACTGATAAGCTGGACTTATATACTGGAAATTCATGTCTGATGCATGAGTACATGACTGAACTGATTCGTGAATGCATGACTGAGTAACAACAATAATTAATACCAAGTTGGTAGCTATATCTGAACATGAGATTGAGTAAATTCAAAGGTAAACTATTACCTTGGGCTAAGTTTGAGCTTATAGAGAAGAGGTGAGGATGCTTGGTCTACATTTCTACTTCTGCTTCCCAAGAAGCTCCAGCAACAGATAAATTTTGCCAAAGTACTTTGACTAGAGGGACTTCTTTGTTCCTCAGTCTGTGATCTGATAAGCAAGGATTTTGATGAGAGTCTCTTTATAAGAGAGGATATTATGAATATCTATGCACTCTATAGGGACTACGGCTACTGTGTTACCTATGTATTTATTAAGAAAGGAGACATAGAACACTAGACACACTGAAGCTAAGTCGGAAGGCAACTCAAGCTCGTAAGATACCTTTCCGAAATTATTGAGAATTCGGTAAGGACCAACATATCGGGACTGAGCTTCTACTTCTTGCCAAACTTTTCACTCCTTTCATAGGAGAGATTTTCAAATATACCAAGTCACCAATCTAGAACTCGAGATCCTTTCTGCGTACATCTGCGTATGATTTCTGTCGGCTTTGAACTATCTTAAGCCTTTTCCTGATCAACTAAACTTTCTCTATGGTATCAAATACCAAGTCAGGCCCTACAACTACGTCCTCACCTACTTCAAACCAACCAATGAGAGATCTATACCTCCTCCCATAAAATGCCTCAAATGGAGCCATCTGAACATTGGAATGATAGCTGTTGTTGAATGTGAATTAAATCAAAGGTAAGTGGTCATCCCAACTATCTCAAAAGTCTATCTCAGACGCTCGCAGCATATCTTCTAAAGTATGAATGGTCCTTTCTGCTTAGAAATCTTTTTAAGGATGAAAGGTTGTATTGAGGTGAACATGGGTACCAAGACCCTTTTTGAATGCCTTTCAGAAATGAGAGGTGAACTGGGCACCTCTATCTGAGATAATAGACAATGGAACACCATGAAATCTGACCAACTCCTTAATATAGAGTTTGGCATAATCTTTGACTGAATAAGAGGTATGGACTGGTAGGAAATGACCTGATTTGGTCATCCTATCTACAATAACCCAAACTAAATCGTGCTGATGATGGGTATGAGGCAAACCCCTCATAAAGTCCATGTTCACTTTTTCCCATTTCTAGGAGGGAATGTTGAATGCTTACATGGATCCATTAGGCTTCTGATGCTCAATATTAACCTGAAGACATATTGAGCACATAAATACTAACTTTGTAATAGATCTCCTATAAATCACGGTACATCTTCGTGGCCCCTAGATGAAATAAGTAGTACGCACCATGTGCCTCTACAAGAATTCACTATCTAAAGTCGTCTACACCTACCATACAAAGCCGACCGTGGTAGCACAACACGTTATCTCCCCCTTGGGAGAAGACCTCTACTTTCTAATCTGTTACTTATTGCTTCAACTTGAATAGAATGGGATCCCTATCCTACTTTTTCTTTACCTCAAAAACTAGGGATAATTCTGAACTACTCTTCACCCATACACTACCTTCTGACGAATCAACTAAGCAACACCTAGTCAGGCAAGCTGATGTACTTCTTGAACTAAATTCTTCTTACCATCCTCTACATGAGCAACACTAACCATAGACATCCTACTGAGAACATCAGCCACTACATTAGCATTACCAGGATGATACAGGATGCTCATGTCATAGACTTTTAACAACTTTAACCACCTTCTATGATGAAGTTTTAAATTTTTCTGAGAGAATACATAATGTAAGCTCTTATGGTCAGTGAACATATCAACGTGCGCCCATACAAATAGTGCCACCAAATCTGTAAGGAAAATACTACTACTGCTAACTCAAGATCATGAGTAGGATAGTTCTTTTCATGGGGCTTAATCTGTCTAAAGGCGTAGTCTATGACCTTACCTCTCTACATCAAAACACACCCAAAACCGACTTTGGAGGCATCACAATATACCACAAACCAATTTAAACCATCTAGTAGGGTCAAAATTGGAGTTACAGTGAGTTGAGTCTTCAACTCTTGAAAATTCTTTTCACAAGAATCTTAACAGTGGAATTTGACTTTCTTCTGAGTCAATCTAGACATAGGGGATGCAATAGATAAAAATCCCTCAACAAACCATTGGTAATAGCCAGCCAAGCCTAAGAAACTCTTGATATCTGATAGAGAGATGGGTCTAGGCTAGTTTATACTTCTTTGATGTTTAAGGGATCAACTCTAATTCCATCATCAAAAATGATATAGCCAATAAAAGCTACTGACCTTAGCTATAATTTGCACTTGCTGAATTTGGCGAGTAGCTGATGGTTTCTGAGAGTTTACAATATTATTTTGAGAGTCTGCATGATCATGCTCACTGCGGGAGTAGACAAGAATGTCATCTATGAAGACTATGACAAACATGTATAAGTACTCCTTGAACACAGGGTTCATCAAGTCCATGAAAGCTGTAGGGGTATTGGTAAGACCACAGGACATGACTAAGAATTTAAAGAGACCATACCAAGTTCTGAAGGATATTTTTGGAATGTCACATTCTCTGACTCAAAGCCGATGATAGCCCAATCTAAAGTCTATCTTGGAGAAGTAACTGGCACCCAAAAGTTGGTCAAACAAGTCATTGATTCTGGGAAGTGGATACTTTTTCTTAACCGTGACTTTATTTAGCTAACTTTAATCAATACACATTCTAAGAGAACCCTCTTTATTATGCACGAATAAAATTGAGGCCCCTATGGGGACACACTGGGTCCGATGAATCCCTTATCTATGAGGTCCTTTAACTATTCTTTTAATTTTTTAATTTTTGCAGGTGCCATTCTGTATGGTGGGATAGATATGGGCTGAGTATTTAGAAGAAGGTCTATTCCAAGTCGATTTCCCTTTTGGGAGGAACTTTGGGGAGATCTTTGGGAAACACATCTAGGAATTCACATGCTACTGACACTGATTCAAGATTAGGGGGTTCTGAACTAGAGTCCTGGACTCGAACAAGATGGTAGACATATCCCTTAGATATTATTTTTGTTACCCTAATGTAAGAAATAAGCTAACCCTAAGTGTTGAAGTACTACCCCTCCACTCAAGGACAGGTTTATTTAGAAACTGAAAATGGACAATTATACTTTTGTAGTCGACTGAGGTAATGCAGGAATGAAGCCAATCCATGCCGAGAAAGATTTACCCATTGGGATAAATACTAAGAATGGCTCTAAGATATTATAATCGGACAGTTCCTGTATACCCACTAGGCTATGATAGATTTACCTATTGGGGTAGAGACTGACAAAAGCTCTGCTAGGATTTTGGGACTGACTCTGAAGTCAACAACTATATAAGGAGTAACAAAGGACAAAGAAGCTCCTGGGTCTAGCAAAGCATAAAAATATAAATGATTAACTTGTAACATAACAGTGACTACATCAGGAGAACTCTCCTAATTCTATCAGGACTAAAGTGCATAGAGTCTATTAGGTGCTGCCCACTGGTGGCACTGGATATGGCACCCTGCTGATTCGGGCCACCAGACTACGATGGGGGATGGTTATGCTGACTCTGAGAACCCACCTGAGGACACTGTCTGACCCAGTGGCCTGGCTTGCTACATCCGAAACACACATCACTACCAGTTCTGCAGATACCCTGGTGGTTTCTACCATATTTTTGACAAAGGGGATTAGTTCGGGCACTGCTAACATTAACCTAGGGTTTAGGGCCTAACACCCTATATCTGTTGCCATCTTTGAATTTTGGAAAAGGAGCACTGGCTGAGGACGGAGCTGGAACTGAGGATTTTAGGTAGAACTGAGAACAATTCCCACTCTCTGACTTAGGCTGAGCAAAGTTGAAGCTACCTGTTCATACTCTCTTGTTCTCCCTCTCCTTCTCTTTATTCTTAGCCTCCTCTATTGGCCGAGCATGGACCATGAGCTTGGATATGTCCATCCCCATAATCAACATTGCGGTCCTACACTCCTTGGCCATACTATAGACACGCCAGACACAAACTTACTCATCTTAGATCTGCTATCTTCTACCACATAAAGAGCATATCTGGCTAATTAAGTAAACTTAAGAGAATACTTTTGTACCATCATGTTGCCCTACTTCAGATTTATAAACTCCAAAACCTTCAGTTCCCTTAACTTTATAGGGAAGACCCTATCCAAAAAAGCAACAACAAACTCCTCCCATTCTATAGGACTTACATTTGTGGCCCTTTCTGCTTTCCACTATTTAAACCATAAGTGTGCCATATCCTGTAACTGATATACGGCAAAATCAATGCTCTTAAAAGCACTCACTGCCATAATGTTTGTAACTTTCTACACCTAATCAAGAAATTCCTGAGGGTCCTATCTGACTTACACCCAGTAAAAGATGGAGTGTTCATTTGAGTGAAATCTCAAATCCTGGCAGCAGCAGTATTAGCCACTAGGCTAGCCAAAACAACAACTAGACGTCTACCACAGAATAATCTAGGGTGGTGAATGTTGCTCTAAACTCAGCGTGGCAGACATATTCATCTAGAGAATCTGGCTGGATGGGCTGGGGTTCTAGCTAATTTCCCGTTCCCATTCCCTTTGTCCTTTTTGAAGGCATATTTTGTAACCGGAAGAGAAATTTGGATTAGACAAGGAGTTTAACTGGAGCTCATGCTCACTCGCATGACATGAATACTGAAAGAAAAGAAATTTTCCTAAAACACTTTGCAGCCTCCTATCTATAAGTGTGGTGCGCTACACACCCATACACAAGATTCTACTAGTTGCAGCTTTCAGAATTCCTAAGACTGTTGAGCCTTAGACTCTGATACCAAGTTTGTAATGCCCCGAGTCTGTACCTCAGACGCTACACGGTGCTCATAATTCCGAAGGACCATAAGCTAACCCATGACTGGTATATATTGTAATAACTGAATAATAATATTGTAGTATGCAGAAATTAGGTGAAAAATATGCCATAGGGTTCAGTGCTGTAGTAAAACTAAATACGGTATAACAAAGACCAAATATGATACATCTGTCTGGAAATACTTTAGTCTGAAAAAAACTCTAAATTGTCTGAGATATGGAGTTGATGGGAAAAGTCCCCAACTAACTTCAAACTACTAAAATAAGCTTAACTACTAAAATAATCAGCATGTCCTCAAACTAAGAGGACTCACCACTAACTCTGTCAGCTGGATATCTGAACTACTAAGTATGATTGGGAGCTCACGCATCTGAACCTATGATATAAAATATCACAGCGCAAAAGAAAGCTATGCGTCAGTACTTTGAATGTACTGGTATGCAAAGTAAGGTAGGCTAAAATGTATAGGTTTATATGCATGAACAACACTGAATGAATAACATGAATATAACTAAATAAGAGTACATGTATGAATACGTAAACTGTAACTGACATCGTTATAACACTGGATATTTAGTTCTGAATTACTGATTTACTGATATTTAAGTTTACTGATACTGTGTTACTGATAACGGAGTTACTGTATCTGGCATTCTTGATCCTCTGGAACTATACTGAGTTCCGTACTGATTATAACCAGATCTTATATTGATCTTAAAAAGTACTAAAATAACCTAATGCTGATCGAATCAGTCATCAATGTGAGAAAGGGGATACTTTCTTTTGACAGTCACCTTATTTAATTATCAATACTCAATACATATACACATAGATCAATCTTTCTTCTTCAGAAAAAACATAGGAACACCCTAAGGAGACACACTCAATATAATGAAACCCTTATACAAAAAATCTTGGAATTTCTCCTTCAACTTTTTAAATTTATCGAGGCTATTTTTGTCATGACCCAACTTCGCAGGTCATGATGGAGCCTACCATAACCCACGAGTAGGTAAGACAACTCATAGTTCGGAATGTCTAGTAATGGACTACTTAATAATATAAGGAAAATATTATAGAATATATGAAATAAAGATCAATATATAGAATAATCCTAAAACCTGGTGGTTTTAGTACAAGAGCTTCTAATATAAAAAAAGTATAAAAGCAAAATATCAAGAGAAATACAATGATACAACTTATCTCTAAATACAACTTAGATACTAGTCTAATACATAAGAGAGAGATAAGTTATGCTCTAAACATAAGAATCTCACTCTAAGTCTCTAAAATAGGGCTGCTCTACATAATGGACACAACAACGGTTATAACTCATACTATGATCTGCAGGCTGCAGAAGTGTAGTATAAGTACCAAATGAATGATACTCAGTAGGCTACTGCCAATTGATCTCCAAAGATAAAGCAGATATATAAAACATATAAATAGAATGAAAGTTACACCCAAGAGTCCAAAAATCATTTGACAAGTCAATAAGATAATAAGGAACAATTATCTTATTTATGTCCAAAAGTCTAACAAATAAGACTAAGGAAGTATCAGGGAACTATCCTATTCCAGCTACATTCAATAAACATCAATGCTCTACCGTATATTCCAGGTCAATATACAAATAAAGATAGAAAGAAAGATATATAGTAATATGCAAAGTAAAGATACGACTATACCATATGAATGGTAGTATCGTAGCTTTTTATAGCTTGATATATATATATATATATATATACATATAAGAACATGAGGTCATCTCAAAGCATAACCTATATCATCATATTCATATTTTAAGACCTCATTAAAATACTATCAAGATTTAATACTATCATACTTGGGGTTCCTAATCCACATGGCTAGACATGAAATAATCATGAATAATAATGAAATCATAAGATAGGAGATGCCAAAGACGTACCTCAAATCTTGATACTGGATCAATGACTAGTTTTTCATAAGCTAACCATAGTAATAATGATAATAACAATATCAATAATAGTGTGAATAACCGGCCACTCTGGACAACCAAATACTTATCTAAGCCTATGCGTACCCCCACCGCTACTGGCTTGGAAGGTTTAATCAACATACAATAACAGAAGACATATTCTTTACCCATATATATGCAACCATACCATACTAGCTAATAAAGATAGGTGCATACTGGTGCTAGGCGATGCACATGTAGGAATGAATGCAAAGTACACAATCAAATCATAACTCATTTTAATGATCCTCATCAGGACTGTCACCATTGTAATCAAACTCTGGTCTTTCCTAGTATCAACACATCATTAATAGTATCCTTCGGCATAGATGGGTATTAACATATCACCAATATTCCTATGGCCTTAACGGGTATCAACATATCATCAATATATCTTTCGGCCTTGTCGGATATCAACATATCATCAATATATCCTTCGGCCTTATCGGGTATCAACATCATCACAATAGTATCCTCCAACCTTATTGAGTATCAATATCATCACACTATTATCCTCCAGCCTTGAAGATTATCAATATCATCACAATAGTATCCTTTAGCTTTACCGAGTATCAATATCATCACACTAGTATTCTCTAGCCTTGTCGGATATCAATATCATCATAATAGTATTGTAATGTCCTGAGTTTTCATGTTATAAACCTCTTATTTTTTCTCACGAAATCAGATCCAGCCTAAAGAACTTGTTAACCCTATGTTGACTCTCTCGTTTCGATCTCAGCCATATAGCTATTTTCAAGAAAGTTCATGCACTCATAGATCAGTTCAGTACCCACTATGTTGAGATTTAGCCATACAATTTATTTGAATTATGCATGATAGCTTATATCCTTATATTTCTTAGTGATTTTGGTCTAATTATCCATATTTGAGGATGAATGTTACCAAGAGGGAGATATTGTAATACCCTATTCTTTTTCTAGCTTAAGTTCATCCCTAGAATGTCAATAATTTACTTCAAAGATGAATACCATTTATTTCATGAGGTATTTTCAAGATTTTGACTTTTTATTGTGTGGAAAATTTAATAAGTTTTCCATCGATACCAAATTTGCCTAAATCCAACACTCGATGAAGGAGTTATGGCTATTTTAAGTTCTAGTCGTAAAACACTGTCATTTTGGTCCCTAGCGCATCGCGGAGAAGATTTAAATGATTATTGTAAATTTTCAGTGGCCCTCCGTGCTATTGGCATATCACCGGGAGGGAGGGGGGGATTTCCCATTTGTCAATTTCTAGAGGCCTAACACATAATGGCGCGTTGCGCCATGTGCCAAAATGGCATTCCAAAGGGGCACTGCGATGGCTCCGCATTGCGGAGTCTGCCCAGTTCCATTTGTCTATTTCTGCTGAGCCACCACGATAGTAGCACATCACAGTGGCCATCGAGTTTGCAAAATGCTATATTTTCAGTTTTGTTTGAGCGTTAAAGAGGACATTTTGGTCATTCTCCTGGCCCCTAGTCCATCTTAAACATTGAATTATGTAACACCCCAACTTAGGAAGAGTTCCACATCAGTAAAACATAGGAGGGATATTGGGTATTTAAGTAAGAAATCCTTATTCCCTAGTGACGTATTTTAAAATCATGTGGGCTAGGCCTAAAGCGGACAATATCACTAGTAGGTTAGAGATTTAGAAGGGTCTCTCGGGCCTTGATGGTTTGGGATTCCCATCATGGCCAGGGCCTCGGCTCGGGTCATGACAGAATGGTATCAGAGCCACTCCTGTGTAATCCCTATCGATGTGGGCCAGAGTTCAAACTGAGTGTAGGAAAATCTCAGTAAGGCGGGGCAAACCTCAGTCCTGAGTGTAGCCAAATCCTATTCAGTGGGGCAAACCTCAGCGAGGATGCTGAGTCCATAAGGGGGGTGTATGTAACACCCCAACCTAGGAAGGAGTCCCACATCGGCAAAACACAAGAGGGATGTTGGGTATATAAGTAATAAAGACTTACTCCCTAGAAAAGCATTTTAAAGCCGTGCGGGCCTGGCCCAAAGTGGATAATATCTCTAGTGGGTTGGGGAGTTAGAGGGGTCTCTCAGGCCTTGATGGTTCGGGATGCCCGTCGCGGCCATGGCCTCAGATAGGGTCGTGACAAGTATCCTCCGTCCTTTCCGAGTATCAATATTATCACAGTAGTAGCCTCTGGCCTTGTCGGGTATCAATATAATCACAATAGATCCTCCTGCCTTATCGAATATCAATATCATCACAATAGTATCCTCCGGCCTTATCGGGTATTAATATCATTGCAATAGTATTCTCCGGCCTTACCGGGTATCAATATCCTCACAGTTGTCATTGCCGAATAACATGCACTAAAATACTCATAAACATAATCACATTAGCATAGAATATCTATCTAGTCAATACTTCCCAGCTACTTGTTATTAGCTAACCAACACTTATTATTATAAAATCTTTAGTTCGCTAGTCATCACATAACCTCTAGTTATTAGCCTAAACATTATCCTTCACATAATCTTTGTTCACGGGATAGAAACTAACCACTATTTACTTAATATCCAACATCTAACATCTAGCCAAGGTTAATCACTAGATCAAAACCTCCATTTATCCAACATTCATTATTATCAACTAATCATCCTACATTTGCTAGTCATTACTAGACAACACATTTCTACTTGTCACTTAACCATATTTTATTAACTGATGCCATTCATTAACTAACCATTGTTAGCTACAATGTTTCAGCTAAGCAAGATTTTTTAACTAATACATTAGATTTCTATCCATCAAGTACATTAGCCACCTAAAAGACATCTAGCTACCACTTATCCTAACCCTTAATTAGGAAGAATAATCATAAGATTGTATTTTAACTAGAATCACATCAATTACCGATATAATAATCATGAATGTACCAAATCTATGCTTGCCGTCTCTAGTATTTAATCAGTGGAATAGTAAGCATCATACCACATCTTTCTCCATCCCATACTGGAGAGATGTGTATACAAATATATACATATTCATAAATTGTACTCAAATCATTTATAATGATAAACACTTCTTGGCTATTCAATTATTATTATAACACGGGCCTTGGCCCATTAAATTAACCAAAATAATCACAACATCACATCACAGCCTTAGGCTCATACATATATCCGGGACTCATATTAATAATCATATTTATAAGACATAGTATACCTCTAATTATCTCATATATAGGAGGCATAATATCAATAAGCATGTAATCATCTCTCACATAAGAGGCATCTTACATCTAGGAGGCATAATATACATAGATATGTAATTATCTCTCACATAAGAGGCATCTCACATCTAGGAGGCATAATTATATAGAAATGAAATCGTCTATAGGATATCATTATCAATAGGTCATACATTATGAATACGAGGAATATCACTTCTTTAGGACAATTTACATATCCAAGAGGAACATCGTCTCTATAAGTCCAACAGTCATGAATAAAGGAAATAGCAACTCTATAGGCCAATCATCAAGCGTAAGAGGAAATAATATCTCTATAGATCAATGATCAAGTCAACAAGGAAACAACCCCTCTTTATATAGCCTCTACAGGTAGTCATATATCGCAATCGTGCTCTTACGAGGTTCGATCGCGCTACTCTCAATCGCATACTCTTGGCCGCAATTATGGTTGCACCAGATGACAACAAACTCAAAAATAAGTTTTGACCCTCAAAACTCATCCAAAACCAAAGAACATGATTCAATAGTGAATTTTAAGTGTAAACCACATTTCAAATCTATTAGGATCATCAAAACTTTCATCGAAGATCATTTGGCAACAAGAGGGGGCCCACATCTATAGTTTCATCATTTTTCATAAAATTTGCTCCATAGACCAAGTACGTCCAGGAGCCTTGGGACCTGAACCAAATGTGTCCCAAGGCTAAAATCAACGCTCCGGATGTGATGGAGAAGTCAGATTTTCAATCTGAGGTTATTTTGACCAAATATGGGCCCCATACCCATTCTTTCCAATTTTCAACTTTCCGACTAATAGGTCGAAATGAGCTTGGGTACATTAGGAACCCAACCAAAGGTCTACCCAAATTAAAATTGACATTTCAAATCTGTTGGAGCAGTCAGAATTTGCATTCGAGATTGTTTTACTAAAGTGTTGGAGCAGTCGGAATTTGCATTCGAGATTGTTTTACTAAAGTTTTTCCCTAGTGGCCATTTTGAACCAACAAAGACTTCTAAATAGGGAATTAGCATTAAATATCAAACGAACTGCCTGGTAATCGAGCCGTCAGTCCCAACAAGTCATAAATGACTTGGGACAGCTATGGATAAATGTAAATGGTGAAGATAAGAATAAATATAGAAAATGACCTAATGGGTCATTGCAATTTTATAAGGATAAATGGAAATGGGATTAGTTCCCATCAAAACATCAATGGAAAAATCTATATCCCATTTCAAAGGCATACCATGTATGTCCATAGAAAATACATTCATGAATTCTCTAACAACTCACACATAATCTAAAGAGGTTGTAAAGCAACACTAGTATCATGGATATAGGCCAAATAGAATAAACAACCCTTTTATACTATATGACAACCATGTAGAAAATATATGACACACTTCAGACATGATCTAGAAGCAACCTTTCATTCTAACCTCAAAATTCTAAGAGTAGCTAAAATCATGATCTTGGCAAAATTATCCAACATTGCATGATGAGGAGCCAACCAATCTATACCCAAGATAACATAAAAATCAATTATATTGAGGATAATTATGTCCACCCAAGTCTCACACCCTAAAAAGGCAAAAAATAAGATTGACACACCCGATCCACCACTAAGGAATCACCTACAAGGGTGGATATATGAATTGGCATAAAAAAGGGACACATATATACCATCTATATTGGTAGTAAAATATATAGACATATAAGAGAATATAGACCCAGGTTAAAACAACACTGCAGCAGGACGATGGCAAACTGGGACAATACTTGTAATTACTACATTAAAGGACTTTTCCTTTAGGAGTCCTAGGAAAAGCACAACACTAAATATGCTTATTACTAGACTGAGCGACTCCTGACCTGCTAGCTTTATGAGCCCTACTTCTAGTATCTCTAGAACTATCTCTACTGCCCTACCTACAGTAACCACTGAAACTAAGGTCTAGCAAATCTAAAGCTGAGATCCCTACTAGGAAGATTAAATCACATATCAAGGATAATTTCTTACTAAGTGAACTTGCTTATAACTCATAAAAAATCTTTTTCTAGAAGAACTACACTAAGAGGGCCCAGAAGAACCATAATGTCCTCCATAACCCGATGAATCCAAATAAGACCCTCAACTTACATGGCCTAATCTCTGACCACTAGAAGCCTCAAAATATACAAACCTACCATATGAACTTTTCAAAGTCTTCTAAATTAGTTGGTTATGGTATTCATGAGAACCTATACCTGAGAATTAATGCACCCTTTTAGAACATCTACCCTACAAACCCTAACAAATAGCCTTAATAATTTTGGCATGATTTACTATACTATGAAAAGAACACTAAAAACCACTAACTAAACCATCTTTAACTAGTAATATCTAAACAATCCCTTAACAAACTTCCTAATCCTCTTAAACTCAATAGAGGTACTAGCATTGGCATATCTAGACAAGGCATGAAATTGAGCCTCACACTCAGTAATAGTCATGGAGCCCAGATCCAAATGATCAAATGCATCCCTCTTCTAGTTCCTTAAGCTAAAGGGCATAAAATTCTTTAAAAAGCCTAAAAAAACTAGGTCCATGTCAACTTATGGGACCTGCTGGTATACAACTGAAAAGAGATCTCCACTATTTCCTTGCCAAATCATTAACTAGTAGGTAGTGTAAGCAGCACTAGGGGAATCAAATAAACAAAGGTTATGCAACCTCTCCTAACAGTCAGTTAAAAACTCATAAGTATCCTTACAAATGACACCAGTGAACTTGGTTGGGGACAATCTAATAAATCTCTCAAATTTTTTTATATTATTGATAGACATAATAAGAACTAGAGAAATAGGCAGAAGAACTCATCTAGAGAAAAGGTATTAATATGTGTCACCACTAAAACTATGTTTATGCCTCGAGAGTCTAAAAACCATAAGTAGTATCCTGCCCTAGAGTTTGTACACCTCTTATAGTCTGAGAATATCTGGTATTACCAGATTGGGGAATATCATCCAAATGACCCAAAAGATAAACCAGTAGATCTTATAATATTGGGGTAACCATGAAACCCTAAAAGGCTTGAGATGGTCCCACATCCTCTAGCTAATAAACCTCATTATCATGCTTAATCTCAGGGTCAAGAGAGGACACTCTAGCTCATCCTTTAGCTAGAGCTAATTCTCATGCTGACCTCTACCCTTGTCTTATCTGTGACCCTTACCTCGCCCCTAACTAGGGAATCTAATTATGACTGCTAGCTCAGCATCCTAAATAACTCTAGATCTAGTCCATACCATATGCATAGAATAAAATGGAATACAAGTTTAAAATATTGGACATGAATAATATGGATGATGTAGAATTGAACTAGGTTTGATGATAGAAATGAACATTAATATATCAATATGTAAGACTCTATTAGATGTCTTTCTCTTTTATTCATGAAACTGATAAATCTTGAACTCTAATACCAATTTGTCACAATTCAAAAGTAGAACTCATAATGGTACCTACCCTATCCTAACCATAGGTACACAAGCCCAACACTCAAATAGCTAAATAAACCAAATATGAGACTTTATGTGGAAATTAGGCCATAATATAAATAACAATTATATCTAAATCTAAACAAAAATATGCTCCCAAAAGTCAAAAAATTAATGTCATAAGTAAAGAGTACTAGTACAGATAAAGAGTATAAAAATACAAAAATCTTTCTTCAAAAATAAAAATAAATACAAAAAAGAGAGATAAATCCTAGAATCAATCCTCGAATAAGAAGTTTACCATTCTCTAAATCATCCTGGCTTACCCCGTGATCTCATACTCCACAAGCCATACTCATACTAGGATAGATACCAAATGGGTACAAAAAGTAGGATTGAGTAAGATCCACTTGTACTCAATAGGTATCATAGGCCGATTGAGCAAAGAAGAAAACTAAAAAAGTAAATAAAGTTATGAGCATACTTTAACCTGTATATAAAATAGTTCTAGATGGTGGCTCAAACTGTATCTCTTAACAATTCTAAAATTATAATATCAGTATAAGAATAACCACACATAAATATATAAGACAAGACTAAACACGCAATAATTGAAACACCCTAGGAATAGGACCCTTGCAAAATTTCCTTGGTTTTGGACTTACAGGACTTGGTACGACTCAAGGGTACCAATCGTACCCTTGAATATGACTCATAGGATAGCTTGGTAGTTCCCTTATACACTAGGGAGTAGTGTGTTTAGGGTAGCTACTTCCCAAGATACGACTCATCTTGGTCCTAGTCATATAGGAACATATGAGTAGTGCGAAGCAAGTTGTATGGTGCTTATTTGGGTTGTCTTATGGAATCTTCCTAAGGTACGATTGGTGGGTATGATTAAGTGTACCACTCATACCCTTAGGTATGATTTAAGAAGGTGTGAGTCATGTAGAAACCATAGATAGGGTCTTGGCAAGGTCTTGGGTACGAGTTGAGGTACCACTCGTACCCTAGGATACAGATGGTATAGATGAGTCATACCCCTAGACGCAGTTTATTTTAATTTTAAGTCAAGGGTAGTATAAACATTTCCTACTTTAAAGACCTTATGTTTTCATGGTATATAACCCTTGGTGGCCTCTTTTCTTCATGTGTTCTTTAAAGGGATTTCTTCCATGAATCTTCTTGTATAAGGAATTTACTCCTTTCCTCATAGTTATTTCCAACTAAAGGCATGTGTATTTTATTTTAAACATTGATTTATGAATCATGAATGGATCTTTTCAAAATATATGTTGAGGGTCTTGATGCATATGGTTTTGTATTGGTTTAAACTATGTTTTTACATATTTTTGGAAATAGTTTAAATACGTTGGTACTTTTTGGTTGTGGTTTACCAAATAGGTCCTGAATAACCCTAATTATGGTGGCTTATTCATTGGTTTTGGTTTTGGTAAAGGTATTCCCTAAACATGTTAGATAAAATGCCTCAAAGAATATTTTTACTCTATTGTTAAATTTTCATTGGAACTCTTTCATGGTTTTGTTTGGTAATGAAACCTTAAACAGATCTAGATGGTTTTGCATGGTTTAAATGATATAAATGATTTAAATATTAGGCATGGTCTAAAATAGTTTGGAAATAGTTTTAAATGGCATAAATGGTGTATGTAGTTTAGAAGGATTAAATGATAAAATGGTTATGCCTTTGGGGTACATGGAATCCCCCAAGTGGTTTAATATGGTAAATAGAAGGGCACTTAGAATTTCACTTAAACCTATATATGGTTGGCTATGGATAGTACTTGCAAATATGGTCAATATGATGATACCACCGCTAAATGGCCTTGGTTAATAAAGTAAGGGATTGATTGGTTTATTGGTAATGGTTTTAATTGGGCAATAATGGTAGGATGTGTAGCAAAGTCACAAAAGGTAGAGGTTCCAGAGGAACCAATACTAAAAATTTATATTTTCCAATGTAAGGTTGGTCTTGATGACTGTGTGCATGATTTCACACTTTATATTTGGGGGAGGTACTAGTCATCCCCAAGTTCTCTTCCCTAGTCGTGCAGTTTCACACACTGGTGGCCCTTTCAGCAGGGGGAGCTACACCAATATAGCCCGTGGTTAGTTTAGGTTGGCAAAGCTACACAACCCAGATTAAGGTTTTAAATGCATGCTAAACCCGATCCTCCTTTTTTCGGCATGGTTATATATATATGGATGGTTGTATGCATTATGGATGGTTTTACTTGTCTATGTAAATGGCAGTATTTTATTCTTATACTGAGTGCATATTAGTGTTCATCCACTAACCCATCTTTAGGCAGCTATATACCCATGCTATACAGAGACCTACCATTCTACTTCTGTTGCTTAGTGATTGGATTTGGAGACAATCGATGTTTAATTAAAGTGGTGAGCTTCCATAGTTTGGAAGACATCTATTTTATGTCACAGGACTTTACATATTTTCTGGTCTTTTGTAGACTTTGGTTTTTGGCTATGGTAGGGAGCATGTCCCGACTAGGTACACTTTGGTTGGTCTAAAATCTTTGTATGGACAACTATGAATTTAGGTATGGTATAAATTATTTTGTTATATGTACATATATATATCATCTTACTATCTTGGTATTGGTTTATGGTTTCTGCATTTGTTGGGTTGGGTATTAGGGGTGGTCTTCGGTTATGATTGGACTTGAGATTTCCCATTATGACAAGGCCCTAGTTTAGGTCGGGTCAATTTGGTATCATAGCTTTAGGTTTTGGTTCCATGGGGTTTCCACAAAGCCATGTCGAGTAGAGTCTTACTTATGGGTGTGTCGTGCACCACACTTATAATCAGGAGGCTACAAGGTATTTAGGAATGTTTCACTTTCTTGGTTATTTTACTTTCGAGCTATGGAGTCTAAGGTCTTGAACTCTTCTCTTAATATTCCTTGGTTCACTCTTCGGATCATGTCTTCTCAATGATCTAAAGTTCATGGAAACTCACCTGCCCCACTCAAGGACAACATGAATGGATCTAATCTAACTCATGAGGCATAGACTTAATCAAAGGTCGTATCTTCTAATTTACCTTATGGATTCCCATCAATCTCCACTGACCCTGTCTCAGAAGGTGATACTCATACTCAGTTATCTCAAAGAAAGGTTACCAATGCTAAGTTTCAACATTCTATTATTCTATTAACCTAGATGGTGATAACTCTATCATGCCAGTCCTATCTTATTAGCATAAAGTAGAATGAGTGAAGGTTGGTAAATAGGTAAGGTAAGGGGGTATCGATCTTCTGAACATAAGGGGAGGCCAATAATAGGGTGCTAAAAGGTACAGAAAAGAAAAGTTAGGTGAGTCCTGACTCCTATTCTATGCCTTGTGTTCCCTACCAAAATTTAATTAGGAGGTAGATATTTTCAGATTGGTAAATTCTTCAAGGTGCCCAATCTTGGGCCAATAGGGCCTATTCTGCATCATCCAATTTTCCTTATAAATTTTATGGTTGGTGGCGCTATGGTTATTACGAGGGAGAAAGAAATTAGTATTTTGATTGTAGGCAGTTAGGTCTCGTATGATGGGGGTGTCCCATAAGGGTTGCCGCTTAGGAAAATAGAGTATTGGCTACTACCTCTGGTTTCATCAGTGGTTGGGATTGTCTTAATGTTCTTACTATTCCTTAGGAGTCTGAGGCATCTTTTGATGCTGACGCTGGTACATTGAAAAGTCATTTCCTTGTGATGTGTATAGTTTACTTGGTTTGGGTTCCCTCTCTTTTTTGACCTTATTTATGGTTATGTATTTTGGTTTTGGTCCTAAGGTTATTTTAGACTCTTTTCTTCTTCTATTTCTATCCTGGTAAGTGACTCTGTGATTTCCAATAAGTGAATATAAGCGGTGTGTGGTATTGGATTTGTGTGACTCGAATATATTGGATTTTGATGTCATTCAGGGGAATGGATTGGTTTTACTTGTGCTATTCTTCTTTAGATCATCAAATTTGTAAAAAAGTTACTTTTAGGCTCCCTGGTGACTTAGTTATGGAATGGGAGGATGGTTTCATTCCTTTGCTATTAAGGGAAAAATTTTAGCATATCTTAGAACTTAGAGGTTGGTTTCAAAAAGGATGTCCTTACTAGTTGGTCTGGGTTAAAGATTCTACCTCGAAAGGTCTTTCTTTGCATTTGGTTTTAGTGGTGAATAAATTTCCTGGGGACCTTTCTAATGACCTTCATGGTATCTTTCTAATAGGGAGGCTGGTTTGGGATTGGTCTAATTTTGGCCACTTATCCAATTTCTATTCTTTCATTATAGAATGGTTTCGGTAGAGTCAAAGGATCTTAAGGAGAAATTTAGGGATCTCTTAGATGAAGGTCTGATCATTCTTAATGTTTCCCTGTAGAGTGTTTTCGCTCTTGCATGCATAAGGGGAATGGTTTTCCCTAGTAATGGGTAGGTTGCCAGTGGTTTACTAAGGAATTTGGAGTCTCCTGCTTGTGCGGTGGACCTGATATGTATATTCCATTCTATATAGGTTCTTTTGATAGTATTGAATGGTGGTTGGTAGATCCTAGGCTTGAACCTAGATGCTTGATTTTAATTAAAAGGAGTATGATATGCTCAGAAATAGAAATGAGGGAGTAGTGGAGGTAAATTGGTAGGTTGGATGAGGATGATGATTTGGGAAATATAATGGTAAGAGAGTTGTGCCATATAGGCTCAAAGTTCAAATTGAACGGGGGAGGGGGGGCTGGCGATCTAGTCAATTGATAGGTTAGATCATGGAGCTTGCATGTATCTTTTTCCCTGTACTTGTACTTTATTGTTAGCATGAAATTGATCATTAAATTCATGGTTTTGAATGTGGGTTTTGGCACAACTGAAGGCTTCGACATGATTACTCATTTAATTGATTTTTCCATGGATCATGATACATTATTTACACTTATTTATGTTTATGAACATGTAGGATGCATGGGAATGTTAAATGAATTTCGTGGTACTATGGGTCCCCTAATTACTTAGTTCTGGTCTTAGAAATTATATGCCCTTAAACTATTTATGAAATTGTCGTTGAATATAATTTTGTCATATAGTTTGACTATTCTTAAATCTTTTCATTGTGTTAATGGTAAAAGGAACATAAATTGGTTTTCGTTGGATTCAAATAATGTTAAAAAGGCCTTGGTTTCCATGTTTTGATTTTGAATGGTTTTGGTTTAACTGGAAACCTTGGAGTCAACTTGGTCTCATGGTTTTGCATATCTATGCTAGGCTCTGGGTGGCATTTGGTTGAATGAGGTTTTGGGTATAGGAGAACCAAGCATCCCTAGTGTACATCTTTGGTGATATACAATAGAAAAGAGAATTGTGTTTGAAGATGTGATGGGAGAGGGTTAGTGGTTAATCTAAAATCCCTTCTAGCAATGGACTTCAATGAAAGGTTGGGGTTGCATATTTTGATGACATTTTTCTCTCCTAGTTAAAAGAGTACTCTACTAGTGTTGTATGTATTCATTTAGCACTTATGACTAAGCTCTCCTTTTGCATTCGTGTTGTTCCTTGGATATGAGCCTTGACCTTGTGTTAAGTTACTCATGGTATGCGGGGTTGTGTTTCTTTTGGTGTCCAATCTAAGGACTGCTTTCATGGTATGGTTTGGTCAGGATGGTTTTTATTATGGTTTAGGTGGTCGTTGTGAAGCACTTCATACCCATAGTGTTGTGTTTTATCTCTGGGATCTTGCCTTTAGAGGATAGAAAACTCTTGTAATTTAATTTCTTAAATTACTCTTCTTATGTTAGGATGGTAGTGGTTTGGTAAGTACGGTGATGTGTTGAAATGGGGAATGTAGAAGCCCCCAAGTAGGGAAGAGTCTAGGGTGGCTACTAGAGTTAAGGTTTTGGAAGGTGCAGTAAGGAGATGGTCATGATAAATAATTAGGAAAGGAATGGGTGGTGGAAAATCTTTGTGGAAATGATAGATGGTTTTATATCTTTTGATGGATAGATCATACCGCGGGATTGGTGGATATACCAATGGTTTTGTTGGGTACTTGAGAGGTTTGGTAAGGCATGGTTTTACGATTTTTTTTCATAGCATAGTGGTTGTATGCTTTGGAGTGTCCGATTATAGGTTAGGGGTTTTTGGTTATAGTGGTTGGATATGGTTTGCCCATGTCTTTTACTCATGGTTTCCATATTATAATGGTGATGGAAGAGAAATGGTGTTTCAAGATAGATGTAAGGAGTAGATCCCGGTGGCCTAAGTTAAATCCTTTTTTCTTTTGATAGGCTTTAACATGGAGGTGTTGTATAGCTAGACTCAAGAACTCATAGTGGTGCGCCTTAGTAAATTCTAAGTTGAATTGGATTTGCCCTTGCATGAGTCCATTCAGCTAGTATTCTGTGAGTTTGTATTGGGGTATGGTGTGAATGGTCCTTGGTTGGTTAGTTTCTTTGGGTGGAATTGGTATCTCATATTCCTTATTCTTTAGGGAGGTCCCGATGAGGATCTTGGATTGGAAAGTTCACCAGTTTCGAACAAAAGGTATGCCTTTTGTAAAGGTTCTATGGTAGAACTAAAAGTCTGAGAAAATCATTTGGAATATGGAAGGGGAACGTGGAGTCCAAGTTTTTACGTTGGTTCTTAGTTCTGGAAATTTATGCGTAAGGTATAAGCTCTTAAACTTTTGTTTTTTAACTTGGTTAAAGGTGATAAATGGTTCCTCTTGCATCTTTGTTTTCTAACTTACTTAGAAGTCAGAATAGAGGTGTTGTGGTATAAATTATGTTTGGGTTATGTAGTGATCTTTTCACCTTGATTGTGTGCCCTTGCTTTCTATTTTGGTTGAGGAAAAGTTTGTTCAGTTTTAATGTGTTATCTCGTGCTTGTCCCTTACCCTTGTCATTCAAGGACAAATGATCCCAGTGGGGAAGACTTAAAAATCCTAGAAATAGGACCCTTACAAAATTTCCTTGGTTTTGGACTTACTGGACTTGGTACGACTCAAGTGTACCAATTGTACCCTTGAATTTGACTCGTGGGATCAATTGGTGCTTCTTTCGTACACTAGATAGTGTGTTTAGGGTAGCTACTGCCCATTATATGACTTATTTTGGTACGAGTCATATAGGAACATACGAGTGGTGCAAGGTAAGTCATATGGTACTTATTTGGGTTGTCTTGTGGAATCTTCCCAAGGTACGATTGGTTTGTATGATTGAGTGTACCACTTGTACCCTTAGGTATGAGTTAGGGAGGTGTGAGTCGTATAAAAACTAGTAGGTATGGTCTTGGAAAGGTCTTGGATCGAGTTGGGGAAACACTCGTACCCTAGGATACGGATGGCATAGGTGAGTCGTACCCCTAGACGTGGTTTGTTTTAATTTTAAGTCAAGGGTAGTCTGTACATTTCCTACTTCAAAGATCTTATGTTTTCAGGTTATAAACCCTTGGTGGCCTCTCATAACACATATTAAAGGATGGAAACACTCCAAATACTCTCTCAAACTTACTCTTGAAGATTGGAGGCTAGGGTCTCTTCATGTGTTCTTCAAAGAGATTTATTTTGTGAATCTTCTTTTATAAGACATTCAATCTTTCCCTCATTGTTAGTTCCAACTAAAGGCATGTATATTGTCTTTTAAAAATTGATTTATGAATCATAAATGGTGGTTTTGAAATATATGTTGAGGGTCTTGATGCATATGGTTTGGTATTGGTTTAAACTATGTATTTACATGTTTTTGGCAATATGTTGGTACTTGTTGTTTATGGTTTAACAAATGGGTCTTGAGTAACCCTAATTATGGTGGTTTATTCATTGGTTTTGATCTTGGTAAAGGTATGCCCTCGACATGTTTGATAAAATGCCTCAAAGAACGTTTTTACTCTATTGTTGAATTTTCTTTGGAACTCTTGCATGGTTTGGTTTGGTAATGGAACCTTAAATGGATTTGGATAGTTTTTCATGGTTTAAATGATGTAAATGCTTTAAATGTTAGTCATGGTCTAAAATGGTTTGGAAATGGTATAAATGGTGTACATGGTTTGGAAGGATTAAATGGCTAAATGGTTACGCTTATGGGGTACATGGAATCCCCTAAGTGGTTTAATATGGTAAGTGGAAGGGCACTTGGAAGTCCCCTTAAACCAATATATGGTTGGCTACAGATAGTACTTGCAAGTATGGTCGGTATGATGATACCATTACTAAATGGACTTGGTTAATAAATGGTAAGAGATTGATTGGTTTCTTGGTAATGGTTTTTATTAGGCAATAATGGCAGGATGTGTATCAAAGACGTGGCAGGTGGAGGTCCGGGGGGAACAAAATTGGAAACTTATATTTGCCGATGTGAGGTTGGTCTTGATGACCGTGTGTATGACATCACACTTTATATTTGGGGATGTACTAGTCATCCCAGGTTTTCTTCTCTGGTCGTGCAGCTTCACGCACTGGGGACCTTTGAGCAGGGGGAGCTGAACCCATATATCCCATGGGTGGTTCAGCATGACAAAGCTACACATCTAGGTAAAGGTTTTAAATACATGCTATACTCGATCCCTCTTTTCCGGCATGGTTATATATATATATATATATATATATATATATATATGGTTGTATGCATTATGGATGGTTTTACTTGGATTTTTAAATGGCTTTATTTTAACCGTATCCTTAGTGCATGCTAGTGTTCACCTACTAACCCGTTTACGGGCAGCTGTATACCCATACATGCAAGGACCAGCCATTCTACTTCTCCTGCTTAGTGATCGGATTTAGGGACAACCGATGTTTGATTAAAGTGGTGAGGTTCCATAGTTTGGAAGACATTTATTTCATGTCATAGGTTACTTTACATATTTTCTAGTCTTTCATAGACTTTGGTTTTTGGCTATGGTCGGGGGCATGTCCCGACTAGGTACTCTTTGGTTGGTCTAGAGGCTTTGTATGCACAATTGTGGACTTGGGTATGGTATGAATTATTTTATTATATGTACATAGATACATTGGCTTACTATCATGGTATTGGTTTATGGTTTCCGCATTGGTTGGTTTGGGTATTAGGAGTGGTCTCCGGTCCCGATTGAACTTGAGATTGCTTATTACGACAAGGCCCTGGTTGGGGTCGTGTCAATAACAAATACATAACAAAAAGTGCAAATGATGCAATGGAATGCAAATATGGTGTGATAATGATATAAGTCAATGTATGGCCCATATACACCTTCTTAGCATAAGCTTCCAAGATAAGACCCATGGGGGTTTCGCAATCATATACTTTTCAAATCTCAATCATATATCTTAATCAACCTTGTCGGTAAAATCGTTGATCAATGATTATATAAAGTATTTCATTTTTCTAAATCAATGCCTCTATGTGGTACCAATTTTATGTATATGGATGAATGATATGAGGATGCATGTTGAATAACCAATACAATATCATATGTAATGAATTAAGTTAATAATGATGTCAAATAAGCTCAAATCTCCTTAATATCTCAATAAATCATGATATAAACATCACATGGCACCATAATAATAAATATTTATGTATGACATCAATAATAACAATTCAAACCCCCACTCATGCATCAAAATAAAGATAGATGGCAAATAATACTCAAACAAGTCCAATATCAGCCTCCACTGGGGTATCACCATAATAATCACCTCTCAAGTCAAATATAATGCTCATAGAGGCCCCCACTCGGGCACCACATTAATAATATTATCACAAAACAACAATAATACTCAAATAAGACCTCATACAAATAACACAATTCAATATATCTCTTCTATCTCATAATATGAATCTCATGATGCCATCTCCAAACCATAACATACTTTACATGAATGTTTTACTACCCAGTATAGTCTGAAGAAAGTTAAGCCACAACCTACCTCAAAAATCCAAAACACGAGCATAGGACCTTTAACACAGAGATTTCCTTTGTTAGAAGCTTTAGAATGAACCAAATCTATCAGAAAATGATTTACACATTAAATGTAATGATAGCCATATTAGATACTTTCATTTTGGATCCAAAAATAGTTCAAAAATCAACTCAATAAGTAAAAGGAAAAAGTTAAATTTTATTTAATAATTATATTTCCCTATACTAAGAGCGTTCTAAATCTAAACACACAATGAAAAAGGAGTAGAAATCAGGCCTGAATTAAAGAAAATTAAATTTATACTTTAATGGGTGAAAACCCCCAAATCCAAATTAGGAATCAAAGATTTGAAGTTATTTGATGATGAAATCAATATTAAATATTGAAGATAGGATTTTAAATTTTACACACACAAGAATAAAGAAAACCCCCTTTGAAATCACCCAAAATGAGGTGTCAAAGATGAAAAATGGTGAAAATGGCATTTTTTGCAAGAATAGAATTAAATTTTGCCTAGGTGCAAAATTCTCTTGGCAAATATAGTCATTTACATAATGTTATAAGCCTGAGTCAACCCAAACCTTCATCATCGCAAGTGGTCTATTAGGATTGCGATAAAGAAACTGACCCAGACTAGACCTACTTAACCTTTGTAAATGTGGCGACCCTTCGCATTCGTGATGAAGAAAGAAGGCTAGCCTTAGTGTATGTGGTCCCACAATTGCATTAACAATGAATAATATTTTCCTTCTCCGCAAATGCGACCAGGGTCCCGTGAATGAGATGAAGGAAAGTTAGTTGCACCAGATATCAACAAAGTATTGAAAGAAAATAATCTAAAATCTTCTAAATGGATACTTGATATTTGTTTGAGAACCCATACAAATAATTTGAATGTGATACTAGGCTAATTTTGATGTTACACACTCAATAGAACCATCAAATTTACAAAAGGAGGCCGATTTCAACAAGTTAACAATGGGACTCCTTTTAAGCTATTTTAAGTAGTTTCTCACCTGTTAGGTCCAAACTAACTATAAAGGCTTAGAATCCAAAACCAGCTACTAACCCCTAATCAGTATTCCTAATCTAATGGAACTGACAGAAACACTATTCGATGCTCAAATCACAAAATAACCAAAGTCAAAGTAAATACTTTAAAGGATTCTTAGAAGCTAAAATCACTCCTGAATTCTTTAGGGGTTGTTCCAACCAACCCCCAACTCATAAATAACATATAGAAACTAAGGTTAAAGGCAAAATGGGAAAACACAACAAAATAAAACTATCACAACAAGGGTTGTTACAGTGAAACCTTGAGCAACACTTTCTCACCTTCCATGAAATTCATGTCCCTTGCCTTTTTAATTTGTATGCTCCTATGGTCGGTTGAATATGTCATGCTTAAAATACATGTGAACTCTATCCTCTAGGGTATGAATCACTAAAGTTACCCATATTTGAGCCAAATCTTTACTGCCGACTTTCCATAACCCTCTTGCCTCACACCTTAAATACTTTTGACAAACTCAATCGCCTTTTAGAAAGACTTTCTAGAGTATACTATCTACAAAGCCGAAACCTGAAACCCAGTGTTCAAACCTTTCATAGAGTAGTAAATTTATTGCTTATTTATACCAAGAAGCTATAGGGAATAGTAGGAGAGAGAATAAAACCTATCCTCATAGGCTACAACAAATAAGATCTCCTGCTCAATACTTTTAAGCTCATCTCTCCTCTAATCCTCTACAATGCATGAGATGTACTTTTTAATGGAACAAATCATAGAACTAATTCTATAAAGGTGGAGGAGATCAGTAGGTCTACATTCCAAAATACACTCCACCACATTATTATTTCACTTTAGAGCTGAAAAGTCACAAATTTGACTCCATACCTATCCATAACTCCCATATTGTGTAGTCTCTCATAGAAATCAATTATGAAATTAGAAAACCCTCTATTTTTAAGCCATGAAAACTAGAGGTATCATTTTTTCAAGCTTGCAAAATAAATCATGTTCCTATCTGATGATTATCGGACCTAATACCTATCACCAAAAAGAACCCATATCTGAACCTCATCTATCCTAGGTGTCATAGCAGTGGTATGTTGCAACTCTAGATGCTAAACAACAGGAACTATCTTGTAGCCCTAGGACCATCAAACCCCCTTAATAATCCTAGAAACTACTGAATTAACCTTGAAGACGTCTATATCGGTGGTGCATATTCCTCAATCAATGTAACATTACCCTAAATGGGTACCTCTCTATCCTCTACCAATGCCTCTTTATTTTAAACCATGTTAGAAATATTCTTATGCAGAGGTCAAGTTTTTATCCCTCTCTTACTTGTCTACTACAGCCTAAGATCCACCCCTAGCAGGTGTTACCCCTTTACCTTTTTCCCTTTCCTACCCCTCACTCTACCTCTGTCATGAATTCCAAGCCCAATAAGTGATTTGGGTAGTGCTTTTGCTATTGTTTTTGTGCCTATTCTTACCATCTATATGATAAGAGTGAAAGAAAGTAGATACTAATTTGGATCACCAGATACCAATTGGAGTCAAGTACTAGCACAAAATAAAGAAGAGAATTTGAAGTTTCCTAAAGTACTAAAGCCTCTTGAAGAAAAGTACACACATCCTCATACCATTCTGCAAGACACTACTAGACTCGTTCTTGTATAACAAGATTGATAAACCGACAAATCTGATACTTGTCACGATCCCAAATTACTGTAAGCATCACCCATACTAACCCTTCAGTGGGAGAACCATCTAACCCAAAACATAATCAATTATTTAGCCATGTTTATGATGATAATAAAATAGATATCAACCAAATGAATGATATCTCAATAGACTATTAAATAAACATAAAAGTGAAGAATCAACTACCTATTGCAATTTTCAAGGATCCAAAAGCCACGATATAAGAATATTTAAAACAAATCAAAAGCTTAAAATTGTATTCATTAACTAATTAATAAATAAGAAATGTCTCATTGCCTGAAAAAGGGACAAAAACTCATAAGATGATCCATGACAGCCTGAGGATAAGAGCTCACTCATGGATCAAAGTTTGTTTATCTCACGATATAAGTGAGGCCTTGTTGGTGTCTCCTAAAGATAGTTTAAACTCAATAAAAGAGGAACAAATGTAGTATTAGTACAAAATCCTATAGACTGGTAGGCATAATTGGCCGATGTAATTTAAACTCACACATATACATAAATTAAACATAATTAAACTCATATTCAACACATAGAAAGTAATCCAGACCAACCACAACATTATACTAGAACATATAATCACTCAACTAATAATTTATAACATAACTAACACCTAAGTAATACCCACCATAAAATCAAGATCTAAGTCCACTTGGACTACACTAATAATATGAATTCAATCTCAAAAGCAACCATATGTAATGTATAACACATCTAATCACCTTTAACACATTATACACATGTATTAAAGAGACTTATCTACTCAATAGTTATAACCTAATGGGGACATAATAGTCCATGTACCATACCGGCGGTGGCACCTAACCCTCCAAATGTATCCATATTAGATCTTACTATCATTTTACTCAAAAACACACCCATGTACACTACTAATATGAGTTCACCATTTAGTTATAAATCTTAGTCAAATTCAATGTCATTACACTTATCTGAGCAAGTAATATGAATCACACTCACAAATTCCAAGTATATCCAAAGGACAATTCACAAACATTCAACTTAGGTATAGGCAGGTAGTCAAAATCAAGTCTGCAACTAAAATGAAACCATAACCTACCTTAAATAAGAACCCAAATACAGTTACTCCATAAAAAATTTGTATTTCCTCATAGCTTTGAATTGTTCTTTGTCTATAAACAACAAATAATGAGTAATTAATAACTTACTCTTCAAGTCTAGGCAATAGGGACTAAAATCCACTAATTTTACCTTAGTTAATAACTTAAATTATAAATTCAAAGGACCCATAAAATCATCCCAAATTAACATAATCTATTTTAAAGGGAAGTAATTCTACTATCGAAGTCACTACCAATCATTTTTAGGACCATTTGTAGGCAATTCTCCCCAATTTCATCAACTTAAGGCCTAAACCCTAGAATTCCACCATAACTTTTGTTCTAGTAATTCTACCAATTTAATGGATTAATACAATGTTAGAATAGTGTAATGAACTTACTTCAACAATATAATAACTAAATATAAAGGAAATTGCCTCTCTCTAAGTCTGAGGTCAAAAATTTGTATGTTAGGGAGATAATAAGGGTAAAAGTTGGGAAGTCTAGGCAATTAGTTATCGATACCCATTGTAAAGGGTTGGGAACCATTATTGTGGCCCCACTATGGAAAGTTGAGATTCTCTATGATGGTCCTAATGATGCTTCACCAACTATAATAGCGATCAACTATCTGATTTGTTGAACCCGTTACAATGACAAAAGCCATGCTTCAGTGGTTATTGGCAGTGAGTCAAGAAAATTTTCAAAGCTCCCTATTTTGTAATATTCCTTTGTATTTTTGACAACAAAAACATATCTTATTATGGAAAAAGTCATAATAGGAGTTCTACAAATTGTTTCTCACTCTAAGAGTTGCAATAGACTCCTACATTCCTCTCCTATCACAATATAAGCATAAAGATCCTCAATTGCTACACCGCAGGACACAATGGTATCTGAACCACACAAAACCTGATTTTCATTAGAAACCACCCTAGCATAAGATTTTATTAACTCTCTTTCTAGATAAAACTCTACTCGGACACTTTTACCCAAACAAATGCTATAACGATGGAATGGATCATACACCATGGCTAAAAACAACTAAGAATAGGTATTTATTATATTTAAAAATATCTATTAAGTCAAACTAGTGAAAATAATTCCTCACATCAGTCGTACCTCATGGTGTGAGATAGTGGCCTTAATCTTTGCTTTAGCGAGGCAATAAACAAATTAAAGTGATCTTATAAAATGAGTACACTGACTTTAAATTAAAAAATATTTTTCAAAGCATAAATAATTGACTAGCACTTTTTTGGTTAACAACTCACACTTCTAACCACAAAAATAAATATTTAATAGCCTTAAAATTGTTGAACCCCCTCACCATATTACTCGATCCTAGAATTTTTTTTGCCTGAATGAAGATTCTAGAATTTTTTTAAATCTACTCTAACTTTAAGGTTCTTAAATTTTTAAAAACATTCTAAAATTTCTTGCATAAAGAGGTATTTGCGTCATTTTTTTCAAATGAAGAAATTTTCAGCATAACCAAAATAGAATATCATGTTGTGTACTAAGCTCATGCCTTAACCTCAACTATTTTGATGACTATACTTTATAGATATAGGTGTCTGATAGGGTTGAAAATTTTATAGTCAGATGACAACATCGGAGGGTGATTTAATTAGAAACAACCACACTAAATAAATAACAAATAAAAAAGGAAATATTATTATTGATACTTTTATAAAAAAAATTTATACTGAAACCCTTTGATTTTCATGAAAATAGAAACCAAATGGTTATGTTATGGAATTCTAAGAGAATTATGAGAAGAAGAGGAAGAATTCTAGAGATATGAGAAAGTTTGTAGAGTGATTTCATAGTATAGGGTGATTTTAGTTGGTTTATTTTGTAAATATATTTTTTCTTTTCTTTTTTGACTTTAAATATCAATGTAGATACCACATAAATAACACATCAATAGAAAAGTTCTAATGGACCCTGAGTGAGCACACATTAGTTAAGAATGGCAAAATAAGGGCATTTTAAAATTCATTTAGTCAATTTTAAAGGTGTTTTAATAGTACTTGTAGTTTGGGGACTAGAGTAATAATCTGTACTAGGTTTAGGGGTGTCGTCAACACTTCACTTAATAAATTTAGCAACTTTTCAATACATAAATTTTAGGATAAATATTTTATTTTCTTAGGGTAAATATTAAGTTTTATTAAGTTATTATTATACCAACTATATGTATAAGATGGATGTGTGGTCACACTAGAATAGTAACATCTAGAACAAGGAGATGTGGGACAAGGTGGGAGTGACCTCAATAAGGGCAATATAAAAAAAGTGAAGCTGAGAAGTATTAGTGTGTGAAAGGGAAGAGCATTGATGCCCCAATTTTCATGCTCCAAATCTACACCTTAGACACACCAAGACACTTAAAGTTAATAATAACCCCATGCGGAACCTTAGCATAGTTTGTATAAGCATAACATAAGAAACTAAAGGTAAGTTGTAAACTAAATCATGATAGAAAATAAGAATTCAAGAAAACAAGTATATTACAACTGAATACTAATGTCTAAAAGCCTTTAAAGCTGAATAAAACAATCCGTTGGTATAAGGACCCAAATATCCATAAACAAGTTTACAAAAGAAAAATGGTATGACTTTAATGCCCTAGATTTTTGGACCTTGAAAATTTCTTGAGATTTGGTCTCATTGCCCTGATTACAACTCACCTTATGAATTGTAGGTTATCTTGATAGGTCATATGGCCCTAGTCGTAAGATGTCCAGTGAATGGGTTTTGAGTTACTGTCCTGGGTATGACTTATAAGGTATGGTAACGGGTCCTAAAGACCCAAATCATAACCAAATTAGAAAGTTAGTGACTAAGTTTTTCTCTAAGTATGACTATCTCACTATGATTCGTAAGTATATATTATGAGTCATGGGTTTAAATTGAGGATGTCCAGTGTCTAACCTATTTAGGTTTTGTGTTGGCTACGACTGGACCCGATGAGGGATAGGGTCTCATTACTAGTGGGTTGTCGAGTAGTAAGGTCGACAGTGTATGGGGTTCTTAGTCATTATCTTGGTTACGACTCTAGGTGACTAGCCATAAGAAATGGTTATGAGTCAGTGGTTGACTCGTAATCAAAGGCAACCCTTTTCCAACATTTAAGTTAAGGGCATTCTGGATATTTCCCCTCTTACCTAAATCAAAACCCACATCTTATATCCCCTTAAGATTTTTATTAGCACTCAAAGGCACATTATAGTAACTTCTCAAACACTCCAAAAGGTTCTCCCTATTCCCTCAAGCAAGTCAAGCTATGGTTTCATCAAGTTAATTAATTAGGGATTTCAAGGGTGATTTCTCTCTGTACTTCTTGGTGTTTAAGGAATTTTACTCTTCCCTCATTGTCAATGTTGTAAAAACATATGGTTTAAAATTTTGTTCATGAGATATTGATAATTGTTTTAAACTATGGGTTGAGGATTTTGAATATAAATTATTTAAATACTTCTTCCATGAGGAGAGGTAGCGAAAAAGGTTATTTAGGCTTTCCAAGTCTAGGGAGCGTAAGGGACAGGATTTAGACCAAGTGTAGTATATTAAGAGGGAGGATGGTAGATTTTTGGTAGAGGATGCTCTAATTCAGAAAAGATATCAGTTGTATTTCCATAAGCTCTTGAATGATGAGGGGGACCAAGGTATTATGTTAGGAAAGCTGGATCATATTGAGTAGTCTCATGATTTAGGATAATGTCAGTATTTTAAAGTGGAAGAAATCTATGAGGCTATTTGCAAGATGCGGAGAGGCAGGGATACGGGGCCTGATGAGATTCTGGTAGATTTTTAGAAGTTTGCTAGTGGTGCAGGGTTGAGGTGGCTAACCCATTTATTTAACAATATCTTCAAATCTGCTAAGATTCCTGAGATGTGGAGATGGAGCATGATGATTCCTGTCTATAAAAATAAAGATGACATTTAGAGTTGCAATAATTACCTTGGTATTAAGTTGTTGAGTCACACGATGAAGATTTAGGAGAGAGTATTAGAGCGGTGGTTGAGGAAGTTAGTTCATATATCAGAGAATCAATTTGGTTTTATGACTAGTGGTTCGACGACTGAGGTAATTTACCTTATGTGGAGGCTAGTTGAGCAGTATAGAGAGAGAAAGATGGATCTCCACATGGTGTTTATTGATCTAGAAAAAGCGTATGACAAGGTCCCTAGGGACGTTATGTGGAGATGCTTGGAAGCAATGAAGATACCAATGGCGTACATCCGTTCAATTAAGGACATGTACGAGGGGGTGAAGACCCAGGTAAGGACCACAGAAGAAGATTCCTAGCATTTCTCGGCCTTGACAGGGCTGCATCAGGGATCGACTATTAGCCCATTCTTATTCGCCTTGGTGATGGACGTGTTGATGAGGAATATACAAGGGAAGGTCCCTTGGAATTTTCTTTTTGTGGATGATATAGTTTTGATTGATAAATCACGCCGAGGTGTTAATGAGAAGTTGGAGGCTTGGAGATAGACCCTCAAATCTAAAGGATTCAGGTTGAGTTGGACCAAGACAGAGTACTTGGAGTGCAAGTTTAGGGACTCAATGAGAGAGGACGAAGCGATAGTGCAATTAGAGTCATAGGTGGTTTGTAAGAGGGATAGTTTTAAGTATCTTGGGTCTATGATCCAAGGGAATGGAGAGATTGATTAGGATTTTTCTCACCGTATTGGGGCAAGTTGGATGAAATGGAGGTTCGCCTCGGGACTTTTATGTGATAAGAAAGTGCCTCTCAAATTTAAAGGTAAATTCTATAAAGCTACGGTTCGGCCGACCATGGTGTATGGAATGGAGTATTGTCCTGTTAAGATTTCTCACATCCAAAAGTTGAAGGTAGTGGAAATAAGAATGTTACATTGGATGTGTGGTTATACGAGGGCTGACAGGGTAAGGAATAACACTATTTGGGAAAAGGTGGGTGTGGCTTTGGTGGAGGATAAGATGATGAAAGTGAGGTGGAGATGGTTATTTCATGTAATAAGGATGGGTACAGATGCCCTAGTTCATAGGTGCGAGAGGTTGGCTTTAAATGGTTTCAAAAGGGGTAGGGGTAGACCGAGGAAATACTGGAGAGGCACAATTTGAAGTGACCTAGAGCAGTTATAGCTTACTGAGGACATGACCCATGATAGGAAAGTTTGGAGAAAGAGTATTAAGGTGGAGGGCTAAGTAAGGTGGTCGAGCCGTAGTCGGCAGATAGGAGAGGTTGGTGTAGCTTGGGTGATAGGTCTAGGTTTGGGGGAAGGAAGCCCTTGGTCTGTTAATGTACTTCATTTTTGTGGATGTTGTTGCTCTGTTATTTTATCATGTTTCCTCAGTTGGTTAATTTACTTTATTTTTTTAGTCTATGGTCCACTGTCTTGAGCCGGGGTTCTATCAGAAACAGCCTCTCTACTTCTTCAGGGTAGTGGTATGAACTGCGTACATCTTACCCTTCCCAGACCCTACTTTATGGGAATTACTGGGTTTGTTGTTGTTTTTCTTCTTCTTCTATGATATTTATGAAATTATTTTTCTTAAATTATTTGTTGGTAAATACTTTGGGGTGGATAGAAATGGGTACAATGGAATCCCTAAAATTCGTAAATTATGGAAATAGGGGTACGAAGGAATCCCTAAATTAATTAGTTTGGTATGGAAATTGGTAACAACCTCAACCCATTTGTATAACTATTTTTGGTTAAAGCATTATCAGTTGGTTTGGTTTACTTCTTAAAACTAATTCATGGCATAAATGGTTAATTAGATAAGGATGATTTTTAAAACTTTTTGGGGTACACGATAATCCCTCAAGTTATTTTATAATAAAAACCTTGCATGGTACACGGGAATCCCCCAAGTGACTTTCTTAATAGAGTTTGTGAGGGTATATCGGAACCCCCTAAGTTTTGGATAATAACATTTCTTGCAATCTATAGTCAGTATGACAACACCACTTAATAATTTACTCCTTGAATTAGAAGTTTATTTATGTGTTAAACATTTTAATTGGGCAATAATGGGGATTGTGATAGCTAGCCGTGAGGTGTGAGTTTGAAAGGTTGATACTGGAAACTCATATTTGCTGACATAAGGATTGGTCTTGATGACCATGTACTTATGGGGTAAATAGGAATCCCCAATTATATACACATACATATGTATCATAGAGGACGAAGGGTACAAGGGAATCCCCGATCACCTATGATATTTATTGGTCGTGCGGCTAACATGTACTAGGGCCCATCCAAGGGGTAACACTGGACCCATATAGACCATGGGTGGATTATGACGGCAATTCTTCATACCCTAGGTTAAGGATTTAAAGTGCATGCTAAGCCTTATTCCCTATCCCAGTATAGAATATGTATATATATGTATTTACATATAGTTATGTGCATGGGTTTAACTTAGTTTTGGATTAATGGCATTACTTTATCTTTATCCCTGAGTTACATGCTAGCGTTTACCCCGCTAACCATCTTTGGACGCTGTATCCCAATGCAATGAAGGAATTGGCATACTTCCACTCCTCCTTACAATGATTAGGTGATTCGAGGATAATTTTTGAGTTAGACTGAAGTGGTGAGCTTCCATACTTTGAAATATCCTATTTTATGTTATGTATTTCTTCATGTCTTTACTATTTCTTTTGGTATTGGTTTTGCCTATGGTAGGGGGCATGTCCCAATTGTTTTTCTTTGGTTTTGATTAGAGGCTTTATTGGACTATTGTAAACATGGGTGGTATTAGTTGGTTGTCTGGATTATTGATGGCTAGTTTTGGATTACACACTTATCATAATGTTTTTAAATTGATATTTTCTTATCTTGTTAAATAATTAGAATTCATTTGACATGGGATGTAAGGTGGTTAGTGGTTTGAGTATTGGGGGTGGTCTCAGGTCCAGGTTGGATTTGAGATACCCGTCATAGCTAGGCCCTGGTTTGGATTGTGAAAAGATGGTATCAAAGCTAGGTTCATAATCAATTGGATTTCCATAAAGTCGTGTCAGTAGAGTATCTTTTATGGGTGTGTAGCACACCACACTTTTAAGGGAGAGGCTACAATACATTTAGGAATGTTTTTCTTGTTGTTCTATTTTCGGGCTGTAGAGTCTTGGGTCTTGAACTCTCCTCTAAATTTTCTTTTGATCGCCTTTCATATCATGCCCTATCGATGATCTGAATCTCATGGAAACTCATCTGTCCCACTTGAGAATGATGTGGATGGATCTCGCCTAACTTATGGATTACAGATCCGATCCAGGTTGCTACTTCTAATTTCCCCCTGGAGTTCCATCTATCTCTACTGACTCAAAAGGTGACACTCATTGCTCAGTCACCGCAATGAGATGTTGCCAATGTCGAGTTTCAATGTTCTATTCATCTGCTAACCCATATAATGGCCTCGCTGTCATGCCAGTCTTGTCCTATTGACCTAAGAAAGAATAAGACAAAGGTGGGAAATAGTAGAGCAAGAAGTCCCAATATTCAGACCAGGGGAGGGGTTAGATAAATGGTGGTAGAGGTGGTGGACAGTGGTCTAAGCAAGGGATTTGGGGAGTTCCTATGTGGTTTTTAGTGTCCTTTATCCTCAGTCTTCTGGTGAGTATCATTTTTGGGCTGATGGAGCTCGGTCAGCCCCACCCTATTCTCCCTATTGGTTTTGTGGTTGGTTGTACTGCAATTATGCTATAAAGAAATGGATCAAAGTTTTCATTATGGTCAGTTGGGTCACATGCAGCGGGAGTGTCCCACAAGGATTTCTACTAAAGAAATAGAATACCAATTGCCACTTCTCTAGCTCCTACCTCGAGAGGTACTGCTTCTAGCTTCAATACTGATTAGGTCTATCTCTATGTTCTCACCATCCTTTAGGAGTCCAAGTCATCTCCTAATATTGTTAAAGGTATGTTGAAACTCTTTTCCTGTGATGTGTATTGTTTAATTCATCTGTGGTCCGCTCTTTCTTACGTAACACCATTTATGGCTTTGCATTTTGGTTTCAATCCCGGGTGTATTTCGGGCCCCTTTTCTAGTTTTACCCTAATGGGTGACTTTATGGTGGCTAGAAAAGTCTATAGAGGTTGTGTGGTATCTGTGGGTGGTAGAGAGACTTTGGTGGGTCTATTCGAGTTAGACATGGTCGATTTTAATGTCATATTGGGGATGGATTGGTTGCACTTGCGCTATGCTTCTCTAGACTGTCAAACCTAAAAGGTCATTTTTAAATTCCTTAAGGAGCTGATTTTAGAAATGGGAAGGGATTTCCCTAGTGCCTAAGGGAAAGCTCATACCATATCCGCGAGTCTGAAAGCTGATTTCTGAAAGGTGTCTTTACCATTTGGCCCAAGTTAAGATTCTAACTCGAAAAGTCCTCCGTTACCTTCCATTCTCATGGTTAATGAATTTCCTAAGGTCTTTCTGATGACCTTCCTGGTATCCCTCCCAATGGTTAAATTGATTTTGGGATTGATCTTGTTCTGGGCACTTGTACTATCTCTATCCCTCTTTATAGAATGACTTCAGTTGAGTTAAAGGAGCTTAAGGAACAGTTGAAGTATCATTTTGATAAGGGTTTGTTTTCTCTAGCATTTCTCCGTGGGGTGCTTTCATTTTTTATGTTTAAGGGGGATGGTTTCCTCCGGGTATGTATAGGTTATTAGCGGGTGAAGAAGGAATTTTGGGTGACCTTCTTGTGGGTGGACCATATATATATATTCTATGCGGGTGACTCTATTAGTAGTGCATGATGGTTGATAGTGACTAATTTTTAATTATAGATGTTGATTTTGGTGAAAGGAGTATGTTAGCTTGTGGATAGCAATGCAAGATTTATGGGGGTAGATTAGGCTTGGTGGGGTGTACGAAAAAGATGATGATGATGACTTAGGCGATACAAAAGTGAGAAAGTTGTGATATATAGGCCGAAGGTCCATGTTGAACTGATGGATTCGGGGCATAGTCATTGAATGGGTTAGGGCATGGAGTTTGTAGGACTATGATAAACCCCAAGTAGCATGTAGATAGATGAGGTTTTATGTATAGGAAAGCCAAGTGTCCCTATTCCTTGCCGATGAAGATACCCCTTAGACTAGAGTGTTGTGCTTAAAGGTGTAGTACGATGGAGATCGAGGGCTAATCTTAAATCTTCACCTAGTGGTGTACTTCAAGGGAAAGTCGGGGTGAGTTTTCTCCTATTCTAGTTATTCCCTCTTATTTTGGTTAAGAGGGCACTCTACTAAAGTTGCATTCTATATGACGCGTATGTCCATAGTCTAGCCCTGAACCAAAGGTAATAATGGCTCTCAGAAATTTGAGCTTCCAAGTGTTCAAACTCTATGTCATGACACTCATGATCCATATATCCATGTCTTACGCCATGCGTAGTTCCAAGAAACAATAGTTTTAAGTGGCAATCCTTACCTTGTTCCCTTAATATGAATCTTGGCAATACGTTACATTACCCATGATATATACAGTCATGTTTCTCTAGTGCCTAGTCCTAAGGAATTGTTCTATGGTGTGTTTATGTTAGAATGATCCTCATTTTATAACCTAGGTGGTTTCTGTAGAGTGCCTCATGCCTATTGTATAGTGTCTCATTTCACGAGTTTCGCCTTGAGTAGAACGGCTAATAGGAGTTGTAATTTGGAAGTAACCCCCTCATTCTTGATGGTTGTGCTCTATTTCCTCAGTTACCCTTCATATGTTAGGATGGTAGTGGCCATGGAAGCATAGTGATGTTTTGGACAAGGGAGTATGACATGACCAAAACCAGGGCCTAGTCATGTTGGGTGCCTCAAGCCCAACCGGGACCGAAGAACCTAACCATAACCACCCTACACCCAATGTTGGATGAATTTCGAATGTATATTACATAACAAAATGGAGCAATCATAAATAAAATACCGTCAATTGGTGTCAGCCCCAATACCAATACCAATGCTAAGGCTAACACCATTGTTGACACCGTCTATACTAACCCAAAGTAGTTCTATAAAGCCTCTATCTGAAAGTAAAATAATACTCGGTCAGGACATGCCCCCGACCATATCTAAAACAAAAGTCTGAGAAATAAAAAAATTATGTTGAGAAGTCCATAAGATGAAATGGATTCTTCTAGAGTATGGAAGCTCACCACTTCAATCCGACACAAGCTGTCCCCAAATCTAATCACTGAGTAGGAGGAGTATTATGGACGATTCTTGCACCGCATAGGGATACAGCGACCGAAGATGGGTTAGCGGGTGAGTGCTAACATGCACTCAGGATAAGGATAAAATAATGCCAACATTTGAAACCAAGTAAATAACCATATGCAAGCACAACCATACATATACAAATATAATCCATGCCTAGAAAGGGAACCAGGTTTAGCATGTCTTTAAAATCATTAAACTGGGTATATGTAGCATAACCATCCTAGAACCACCCATGGGCTATATGGGTCCAGTGTTACCCCATGAATAGGCCCCAATGCGTGTAGGCGCATAAACCGGAGATATCATAGGGGCAGGGGATTCCCGTGTACCCTTCACCTGCCATGATACATATATACAAGTATAACTTAGGGGATTACCATGTACACCACAGGTATATGGTCTCCATGACCAATCCTCATGTCGGCAAATATGAGTTTCCAATGTTCATCCAATGTACTCACACCTTCATGATTAGCTATCACACCTACTATTATTGCCCAATTAAAATAATTAGCACACAACTAAACCACCAATTCCATATATTATTAACCAAGGCTATAAGAAGTGGTATTGTCATACCGACTATAGCTTCAAAGCAATGTCTTTAGCCAATCACTTAAGGGATTCCCTTGTACCCCAGAGACTCTGTTATAAAAGTCAATTGGGGGATTCCCATGTACAAACAAGGTTTTAAATCAAATCCATGGCCATCAAGGCCTTACCATTTATCCATTAAAACCATCTAACCAATTTAGGTTCCATTAATATATCATATCATGCAAATTTTTCAATGAAAGTCCAACTATGTAGTAAAAGCATTCTCATAGTCATTTTAACAAAGATGTTGAGGTCATATAGTTTACAATACCAAAACCAAGTGCCAATTAACCATTCCCATGCAACCAGATGTACGAACCACCATTATAATATAAAAATCATAATTAAAAACATGGGAAAACATAAATCAAACATTAATAACCAAAAACCCTAACATATAATTCAAAATCAACTAATACCCATAGTTAAATCATAAAAACCATTCATTAAAACATGAATTTAGTTAAACTAACAATGAGTGAGGAGTAACATGCATTAGATACCAAAAAATATGGAGAGAAATTACCCTTAAAAGCCCAATTGATATGCTTGATGGTGACCTAAGAAAGTTATAAGATGTGGGTTTTAAGTTAGGAAAAAGGGAAAATATCCAGAATACCTTTAGCTTTAAAGTTGAAAAATGTGCGCAGAAGGGTACGACTCTCCCCTTGACTTGTATACGCAACATAAGAGTGGTACCCACTACTCGTATCCTATATAATTTTATGGACATCAAATATTGTCCACCATACGACTCTCCTTTCCCAAATCGTACCTATAATATACAAGTATTACCCATAAACCGTAACTAAGATAGAATAAAAAGAGGTTGACACAATCCAAACTACAAGTTGGATCTTACCACTCGTACCATCTTCATACAAATCATTTGGAGTCTAGTCATTCCTAGGACAGTAACCAACCAAAACCACACTGAGTAACATATGACCAAGACCCCTAAACTGTACCCTATCATACGATAAGTACCCCTAATCATATGATGTCCAGAATCACATACTCAAGAAATTTTCTAAGGATCAAACCCAGGGTGTGTCAGAGTAGATATACTTATTATGAAATTTTGTGGGTGACTACTTGGGCTAAGGTTATAGGTAAAGATAAAAGAGTAAGATGAACTTGGGTTGGGTGAAATAGTTAGGAAGAAGAGGTGTGATGAAAACCTTTGTGATAGTGATTAGGGTTGCTATTTTTAGTGAGGAGATTCATAAAGTGGGTGTAGTAAAAATAGGCTAGAGCGTGGTGATTGATAAACACCCAACCATTTTGTTATGCAACTATAGCTCCTTGATTGAGATCTGAGGTTCTTGATTATAGTGATAGACAGGGTAGTATTATCGGAGTAGTGTAAAGTATAGGGTCCAATTAATTTCCCTAGCATATTTAACTCCAATTTAGTCATTAATATAGAAGGTATATACGGCTATACTCAGGCCCTCATAGTATGTATTTACGGGGGGAGTTGGGAGATTGAAATAGAGGAGTGTTGTCTTTATAGTTGAAAGCTTGATGTAGAATGTGGTCATATTTAAGGGTTATTAGATGCATTGGTTGGTGAGGAAGGTGCTCTGTGGGGAGCTGGATGGTATATGGAGCCCGACTACCCATTCTTGTTCCCCGTTCCATAAAATCATGCCTAAGGTATGTGATATTCTTAATATCTTTGTTTTCTAACTTAGTTAAAGGTAATAGTAGAGGTATATGGAGTCCAATCATGTTTGTGTTGCCATAAGCTATTATTTGAGGATGAATTATCCAAGTGGGGAAGAATGTAACATCCTGTATTTTTGGCCCTTGATAATTTCTAAGGATTTAGGCTCACTGCCTTAATTATGACTCACCCTACAAGTCATAGGATGTCTTGGCAGGTTATGTGGCCCTAGTAGTAAGGTGTCCAGTGGATGGGTTTTGAGTTACCATCCTGGTTACGACTTGGGGGTACGAGTCGTTGGGTATGGTTACGGGTTCTAGGGATAAAAATCATAGCCAAGTCAAAAGGTTAGTGGCTATGTTTTGATTTGATGCCTTGCAAATAGTCATAAGGATATGTTACGAGTCATAGGTTCAAATCGTAGGATGTCCAGTGTCTAACCCACTTGGGTTCTGTGTTGTCTACGACTGGACCCTATGAGTTATAGGGTCTTATTACAAGTGGGTTTCTTAAGTCATAAGGTTGACAGTGTATTGGGGTCCTAGTCACTGTCTTAGTTATGACTCAAGGTGATGAGTCATAAGGATTAGTTACGAGTCAATAGTTGACTCGTAATCAAAGGTGAGTCTTTTTTGGCTTTTAAGTAAAGAGCATTCTGTATATTTCCCCTCTTAACCAAATTGAAACCCATATCTTATAACCTTTGTAGGGTTTTATTAGCAATCAAATACACATTATAGTAACTTCTCAAACACTCTAAAAGGTTCTCTCTATTCCCTTAGGTAAGTCAAGCTAGGGTTTCATCAAGATAATTAATTAGGTCTTTCAAGGGTAATTTCTCTCTGTACGTCTTAAGTGTTTAAGGCATGTTACTCTTCCCTCATTGCCAATTTTGTAAAAACATGTGATTTAAAGTTTTGCTCATGAGATATTGATGTTGGTTTTAAACTATGGGTTGAGGGTTTTGAATATAAATTGTTTAAATATTTCTTCTATGATATTTATGAAATTATTTTTCTTAAATTGATGGTTGGAAAATACATTGGGGTGCATAGGAATGGTGGATGAACATGGTACAATAGAATCCCTTAAATGGTAAATGATAGAAATAGGGGTATGAAGGATTCCCTAAATTAATTGGTTTGGTATGGAAATAGGTAACAACCTCAACCCACTTGCATAATTGATTTTAGTTTAAGAATTATCACTTATTTTGGTTTGCATCTTGAAACTAATGTATGGCATAAATGGTTAATTGGTTAAGAATGGTTTTGAAAACCTTGTGGGGTACACTAAACCCCCCAAGTGATTTTATAATAAAAACCTTATGGGGTAGATCGAAATCCCCTAAGACTTTAATAATGGAGTCTACAGGGTACATGGGAATCCCTTAAATGTTGGCTAATGACATTGCTTTCAATCTATAGTCGGTATGACGATACCACTTATTAATGCCTTAATAATTGACTCTTGGAATTGATGGTTTGGTTATGTGTTAAATATTTTAATTGGGAAATAATGGGGTTGTGATAGCTAGCCATGAAGGTGTGAGTCCAAAAGGTTGACACTGGAAACTCATATTTACTAACATGTGGATTGGTCTTGATGAACATGTACTTGTAGGGTACAAGGGAATCCCCCAAGTATATATATATTCATATGTATCATAGAGGGCAAAAGGTATAAAGAAATCCCCAGTCACCTATGGTATCTCTGGTTTGTGTGGCTAACACGCACTCGGGCCCATCCAAGGGATACCACTAGACCCATATAGCCCATAGATGGATTACGATTATAACACTTCACAACCCAGGTTAAGGATTTAAAGTGCATTCTAAGCTTTGTTCCCTATCCCGATATGGAATATATATAAGTATTTATCTGCATATGGTTATGTGCGTTGGCTTAACTTGGTTTTGGATTGATGGCATTGCTTTATCTTTTACCCTAAGTTATATTCTAGCGTTCACCCCGCTAACCATCTTCGGATGTTGTATCCCTATGCAATGCAGGAACAGTTCATACTTCCACTCTTTTCCTATGCAATGCATGAACTGGGCATACTTCCCTACATAATTCAGGGATAGCTTTTGAGTCAGACCAAAGTGGTGAGCTTTCATACTTCAAAAGACCCCATTTTATTCTATGTATTTATTCATTTCCTTACTATTCCTTTTGGTCTTAGTTTTGGCTATGGTTGGGGACATGTCCCAACTGGATATTCTTTGGTTTAGATTATAGGCTTTGTTGTACTATTGTGAACATGGGCGGTATTGGTTTGTTGTATTGAATGTTGATGGTTGGTTTTGTATTGCATACTTATCACAATATCTTTAAATTGATATTTTCTTATCTTGTTATATGATCAAAATTCATCCGATATGGGGTGTAAATGGTCAATGGTTTGGGTATAAGGGGTGGTCTCTGGTTCTGGTTGGACTTGAGATACCTATTGTCGCCAGGCCCTGATTTGTGTCGTGACAATAACTTACCAACTACTAGAATGAAGAACTACTAGTATCTAGCCATGAGCCTGACAATGATAACTTATAGCTATATCAATAATAAGATATAGTATAGAAAAGGTATATTGTTAGTACATGGATGGTATTGAGTATGAAAGAATATGATTAATAATATAATTATATTTATATCATAATTTGAGAAACGACAAATAAAATAAGACCTTCATAGATATAAAGATAAAAATAAGAGTAAATGTAGTTAAAAAATCATAAGTAAGGATTTTTGAAAAATGCATATCAAAAGTACTATTAAGACTATTAAATGATCATTTCAAATAGACTTTCAAATATGGAGTTAAGTCTTTTAGGTGGGAGTTTCTTACAACGGACATACATTACTTGAGATAGTAATGTCCAATATCTAACCCAGTTGGGAGGAATGCCCCATCCCTTGTCAGGGTATAGGACCTATCTATCTATGTGTCGATCCACTAAGGTAGCTTATTAGGCTAGAAAGATCAATTGATTATCATGAATTCTATAGTGGCACATAATTATGGAACTTAGATTTTCTTAATATGTATCCGTTTGGTGCTAGATAATTCTCTCAGATTAGTTCATATAGTCGTATGTTCATAATCTATCTATATGTAAAGCTTGAATCTTTACTAGATTCTTCAAATTTCGTGCTTCTATAAGTGAAACACCTTAGCTTTTGACCCTTCGAAATTTCCTAAGTTTTAGCTTTCTGGTTATCATACGACTCATGCTTACTTATCGTATGATGCGGGTATGGTTTAGGGGTCTTGGTCGTATGTTACTCAATGTGGTTTTGGTTGTTTTCTATCCTAGGTATGAATGGACATCATATGGGTCATATTTTAAAGGTACGAGATAGAAGAGCCACTCATATGTTGTAGTGTGTCAAGCCCTTGGTAGGTTGGCTAGGGTACAGTTCTAGGGTACTAATCGTATATTGGGGAGACTACTTGGTCTATGAAGTCATATGTTGGACAGAATTAAAGTCCAACTTTCTATTTAGGGTACAAGTGATGGGTACCAGTCGTAGGTTGTGTGTATGGGTAAGGGGGCCAAGTCGTACCTTCCTGTGCATATTTTTCAGCTTCTAAGTTGAGGGTGTTTCAGACATTTCCTACCCCAAAATCCTTAAGACCCCACATCTTATATCACTTTGTGACCTCTTATCAAATTTCTCTCTGAACTCTCTCTTGAAGATTGGGCTAGGGTTTCTACAAGGTGTTCATCTTGAGGCTCAAGAGTTAAGTTTTTTCTGTGAATCTTCGTGAATAAGACATGTGACTCTTCCCTCATTGTTAGTTCAGGAAAATCATGTGTTTAAGATTTGTTTATGAATCATTAAGGGTGATTTTGAAAACTAATGTTGAGGGTTTTATTTCATATTTTTGAGTGTTGTTTACTTTTGGTTTAAATTATGAATATATATGTTTTAATGATGATTTTGCACACGTAAGTGCTTGGTAATTTTGGTTTAACAATTAGTTTATGGTTAACCCTAAACTTGATAGTTTTTACTTTGGTTTTGATCTTGGTGAAGGTATGCTCACAATGTGTTTGTGCAAATATCTAAGAGAACAAAATAGTCACATGTTGGATTCTGTTTTGAACTAAGGCATTGGTCTAAAAATTATGAACCATTGGTAATTAGTTTTATGCAGGCCTCATTGGTTATACACTGATTTAAATTGTAACCTTGCTGGTTTAATTGGCTAAATAGGTTTGAGTCCCAACACATGAATTGAGTTAATGTCATTATTAGACAATGGGTTAGAGTCCCAAATAAACAATTGATTAATAATAGTAATGGCATGTGGTACGCTTCGAAGAAGAGTTGGTATAATGATACCAATGGGATGCCTTGGTAAGTAATTGGTTTAGTGGTTGTGTATGTATCATGGATGTTTTAATTGGGCTTTAAAGCAGTATATGTAGTTGGGTCATAAAAGTAGAAGTCTAAAGGACTAACATTGGAAACTGCGCTAGCCAGTGCAGGTGTATTTATGACTGAGTGGCTCGAGTCCCCCAAATGAATATATGAATGGGAGGTTTGAGTACCCCATAATACATGTATTAGTGCTTAATTCACCTTGATTATGCCGGGAGGTTCGAGTCCCCCATATAGGCATATACGATTTCAGATATTCTCTGGTTTGTACAGCTACACGCACTAGGTCCCTTCTATCTAGGGGAAAGTTAGACCCATATAGACCGTAGGTGCCTTGTTATATGACAGTTATGCTACATAGACCAGGTTATAGATTTTAAAGTTCATGTTAATCTTGTTCCCTATCCCGGCATGGTATATATATGTATATGTATGTATTGTATTGATTATGGCCATTAACTGGTAGCATTATATTATCCTTATCCTTGAGTTACAAGCAAACGCTCGAATCATGAACCTTCTTTGGACGTTGTATCCCTACTTAATGCAGGACTGGTCATACTATCCCACCTCCTACGAATTTACTTGGATTTGGGGATAGCTTATATTGACTTGAAGTAGTGAGATTCCTTGATTTGGAAGGCTTTATTTCTTTCTTTGAGTCATCTTATGTCTTTATTGTTTTATACTTAGTTATTGGTTTTGGCTATGTTTAGGGGCATGTCCCTACCAGATATTCTTGGATTGTTCTAGAGGCTGTGTGTCGAACTTGGGTGTATTATAGAATGGAATGATTATGTTAGTGTTGTTCGTTTGGTTTGCATGGGTTGACTTGGTTGGGTTGGTCTTGGTTATATACCTATCCCAAAGTCATTACATTTTAAATAATCTCTCTTTTCTTATATATTCAAAATTTATCCGACTCAGGGATATGTTAGTTGGTTGGATTGGGTATCGTGGGTGGTCACCGGTCCCTGTTAGAATTGAGATACCCATTATGGCAAGGCCTTTGTTCGGGTTGTGTCAAGTTGGTATCAAAGCCCTAGGTTCATGGTCAATTGGGAGTCCACAAAGCTATGTCGAGTAAAGTCTCTTTTAAGGGTGTGTAGTGCGCCACACTTATAAAGGAGAGGTTAGAAGACATTTAGGAATGTTTTTTCTTTCTAGTGATCTATTTTCAAGTAGTGGTGTCTAAGTCCTAAAAACCTCCTTAATTCCTAGTTTTCTGCTTTTCAGATCATATGCCTTGATGATCTGGAGTTCATAAGAACTCCTTTGTCCCAACTGGGGACAATGTTGATGAGACACGCTCCACTATGGAGTCCTGACCCAATCTAGGGGTCCAGTTCCTGATTATCCTTGAGTTCCATCGGTTCCCTATAGCCCTTCTCAAACTCCTCGAGTTGAACTGATAAATGCTGAGTTTGTCAATCTATTCATATGTTGGCATAATTAATAGGTACTCAGTCTGAGCATGATGTCCCTATTACTCCATCTTCTGAGACTACAAGGGTTGGCCTGTTCATGAGGTTGAATCCTCCGACCTTTACTGGTATTAAGGTTGAAGAGGATCCTCAAGGATTTCTAGATGATATGGAAAAGATCTTCCTTGTTATGCATGCCACTAATATGTAGGGTGTGGAGTTTGCCTCCTACCAGCAAAAGAATGTGGTGTATCAATGGTACGAGGAATGGGATTGGACAAGGGGTGACGATGTTGGGTCATCTCTTTGGGAAGATTTCTCTAGTACATTTCTGGACCGCTTCTTTCCTCAGGAGTCGAGGGAGGGAAAAGCGGAAGAGTTTGATAATTTGAGGCAAGGTAGGATGTCTGTCAAGGAGTATGCCTTGAAATTTAACCAGTTATTGTGGTATGCTCCAGAGTTGGTTTCTAGCATGAGGGCAGGAATGCTTAAGTTGGCTTTGATATTTTCTCTTGAATTGATCCTTGAAATTAAGGTTACCTTGTTGAACAAATACATGGATATCTCTAGGCTGGTTGCATACATGCAGCAGGTAGAGGAATCAAAGAAAAAGCAGGCAGAGTTTAGTGAGAGGCAAGGGAATAAATTTAGGCCTTCTAAGCAAAGTGGTAGGGATGGTGGTAAGTGACCAAAGTATAAGTGGGGAAGTTTTGGTTTTTTCTCCATGACTAGTGCTCTTTATCCAAAGTCGTTAGATGATCATTGATCTCAGCATAATGTTGGTTTCGAGCATAGGTTTCCCAATCTCAGGCTAGTGGGGTACAGTCGGTTCCATCCCATCTTTCTTGTAGATTTTATGGGCCATCGCACCATGGGTTCTGTAAGGAAGGAAAGAACAAATTTTTTATTGTGTTCAGATTGGTCATATGCAACGTGACTTTTGTTGTAGAATGGATTCTAGCTCTAAAAAGGTTTCCGTTGCCTCTTCATATGTTCCTGCACCAAAGGGTGCTATTTCTGCAGCTATTTCTGCTTCTGGTACCGGCACTGGCTGGAATCGCTTGTATGCTATTGCGTCTTGCCAGGATTCTAAGGCATATCCTAATACAGAATCAAAGATACAAAATGAACACTAACCTAAAGAAGAAAAAATGCAACAGGACATTAAAGTAAACAAAGATAATTTGACATAAGAGATTATGAAGAAATAAGAACCAACACATTATCAAACACAAAGACCCCTAAAGCTTGTAAAAACAAACACCAACTTTTTATATGAACCCAAGAGAGAAATCAATTCTACTAAAGAACCCCCATTTCTAAGCCAATTTTTCAACCCTAGTTACACCAATACTCTCACAAGAGCAAAGCTCATTCAATATCAATAATAAGCTAAAGAGGAAATAAACCTAATAAGTGGTTATTTATAGTCTCATACATGAAATGACTAAAACACCCTTAATGAGTATTTACACTCCAAGGCCGCCCCTCTAAAGCTCCAAATCCATGGGTCCATCATGCGTATTCAAGATTCAAAAGATGGAACCCCAAGGAGGGATTCAAAACAGATTCACGCACGTCCATATTCATGAATAAGCCTTGTAGGATTTGCAATTCCTTATCTTGGCTCCTAGTGAATGGTCTTGAACTCTTTTCACCCATATCATCCTCTCCATCTTGAAAAAAGTTTTATCTCAAATTCTCAGCTTCATCACCCTCAGTGTTGACAATAGGTGAGAGGTCACACACATTCAATATGTTTTGCATTTGGTATTCCGCAGGAAGATTGATCTTGTATGCATTGCCATTGGTCCTTTCAAGAACTTGAAAGGGTCCATCACCCCTCAGCATCAACTTAGCCTTTCTCTGTGTTAAAAATTGATCCTTTTAAAGGTGTACCCATACCCAATCACCTAGTTCTAGAACAAGCCTTCTTCTCCCCTTGCTGGCCCTCTTAGCAACTTCTTGATTTCTCTTGTCAAGGTAGATTCCCACCTTGTAATGAAACTTCTTCATGGCTTCCGCTCTTTTTTTCCATCTAAACTTAAAACTAGATCATTAGACAAGGGTATTAGATCTAAAAGGGTATGGGGTTTAGGTCATATACATACTCAAAAAGAGTCATATCGGTAGTCGAATGGATAACAATATAAGAAAACTCAGCTAGGGATGGGTGACCCTCCCAAGAAGTTATATTACCTTTAACCATAGAGAGTAGTATAGAACCTAATGCCCTATTTAATACTTCTATTTGCCATCGGTTTATGGGTGGCAAGAGGTTGAGAAAAGTAATTTCGTACCAAGCTACCCCATATTGACTTCCAAAAGTGACTAAGGAACTTGGAGTCCCTATCACTAATAATGGTCCAAGGAATCCCATGTAGTTTTACAACATGCTCAACAAATAAAGAGGCTTCACTAGATACATCTTCACTTTTAGAACATAGGATGAAGTGGTCCATCTTAGGGAATCGATCAACCATTACAAAAATGCTATCCTTACCTCTCCTTGTCCTTGTAATCCCCAAAAAATAGTTCATAGATATGCCAAGCCAAGGGAGTAGAAGAGTGGGTAGTGGGGTATATAATCCTTGAAGGAGGAGAAAAGATTTGGCACTTCTACAATCCATATATTGTCCACAAATCCTAGAAACATCATTGCACATCTTGGTCTAGTAAAATTATTTCTCTAAGATACCGAGGGTATTTTCAACCCCAAAGTGTCCCATTAGACAACCACCATCATGTTATTTTCTCATAAACAAATCTCTCCAAGAACTAGAGGCCACACACAACATTCTTTCTTTGAACAAATACTGATCAAACTTTGAATAAGGAGTGGAAACCCCATCCTTGAGCCATCATTCCCTACCCCACTCCCCACAATCACCAAAGATAGAGCTATATATGGGGTCCTCGAGATACAACATCTTAAGGCTCTCAAATTCCATCAACTTGGAAGATAAGGTAGAAATGAGCACAAGTTTCCTAGATAATGCATCTACAACCATATTTTCCTTTCCCTTTTTGTATTAAATAAAATAAGGGAAGGTTTCTAGGAATTTAATTCACTTTGCATGTCATTTGCTTATCTTACCTTAGGCCCTAAGTTATTTCAAGAATTCATGGTCCATTTGGATCACAAATTCTTAGGGCCACAAGTAATGTTGCCAATTACCCAAAGCTCAAATCAAGGCGTATAACTCTAGATCATAAGTGGAATAATTTAGAGTTGCGCCCTTGAGCTTCTTACTAAAATAGGCAATAGGTTTAAGATCTTGCATTAATACGACACCTATTCCTACTTTACTTGCATCACATTAAGTTTCAAACATCTTATCAAAGTTGGGTAATCGCAACAAAGGGGAAGAAATAAGCATAGACTTCAATGTTTCAAATGCTTTGGCTTGCTCTTTACCCAATTAAAACGTTTGTCCTTTTCGATAAACTCGGTCAAGGGATTGGCAGTGTTACTAATCCTTTGATGAACAGCCTATAAAAACTAGCCAACCCATGGAAGATTCATACTTCACCAATGGATTTCGGATTTTTCCAATTCTTTATAGTGTCAATCTTATATTCATCTAACTCGACTTCTCTTGTGCTTACAACAAATAACAAAAAATAAACTTTATTCACACCATAAGAGCATTTCACAAGATTAGCATACAACTTTTCCTTTCTAAGGACTTCAAACACACCTTGCAAATGTAAAACATATTCTTCAAGGTATTTGCTATAAACAAGGACATCATCAAAATACACCACAACAATCTTTCCAATGAAAGGTTTCATCACATGATTCATTAATCACATGAACCATTCAATTCATCAAGAATATCATCCAATTGGTGAATAGAGTGGAGATACTTTACCCTTATTCAATTGGTGGCTCAGCAGTCCACAAACATTCACCATATTCCATCTTTCTTTAGCACTAACTAGACCAGAACCGTACGTGGACTCATGCTTTCCTTGATGTATCCTTTATTGAGAAGTTCCTCAACTTGCATTTTATGTTCTTTGGTATCCATAGGTTTACTTCTATATGTCGGTTTATTAGGAAATTGAGAGCCCAACACAAAGTCTATTTGATGCTTAATTCCCTAAAGTTGGGGTAACACTTGCGTAAGTTCCTTTGGGAACATATCTTCAAAATCCTAAAAACAAAGGAAATAGAATGGGGAATAGAATAAATAGAGGAGTTAGCCAAAATCACCATAGGCTTTTTACTTTCTGATTTTGTTACTCCCTCAGATTCTTCACCTTCTCTACCCGTGGCTTCCCCTTCCCTCTCCTTCCTCCCTTTTTTCTTTAACTCCCTCTATTGTTAATGTACTTCATTCACTTATGATGGTGAGAGAGAATGGTGTGCAAACTTTCGGCCATTGAATTCAAGAGAGTATATGTTGGTTCTTTAATCATACTTAGCAGACCTATCATATTGCCATGGTCTTCTCAATAATAAGTTACAAGCTTCCATAAGGATCACATCATAAAGCACCTCATCTTGGTAGTTTTCTACCTTGAACAGAATCACCACTCTTTGTGTTACCTTTAACTCTCCATAATCATTCAACCATTAGATTTTGTAAAGACTTGTATATGTAGTAGTGGGAATCTTCAAGAAATCAACCATGGTGGCATTAGGAATATTAGTACAACTACCACTATCAATGACCATTATGCAACTACCATTATCAATGACCATTGTGCACATACCTCCTTTAATAAGGCATTTGGTATAAAAAAGATTCTCCCTTTGACTAGGATCATCCAATGCCTTACTAACCATGGCTCATCTTACCAAAAAGTTAGGAATTTTACACTCACCATCTTCCGGCCAAGTGTCCTCTTCATCTTCCTTATTTTGCATCTCATCCTCTACTTGCTCTCTGTCTTGAAGCTTGACTTTATTCTTATCTGATTCTAATCCTACCTCTTCTCAAAGATAGTACAATTTACCTTCCCTATGGATTATATTCCTTCAATTGGGGCATTCATTTACCATATTCCTCCACCCTTGATATTTAAAGCATTGAAATCCCTTAAAATTGGAAGTAGGATACTTGTAACCTTCATTTTTTGGAGGGTACTTTTGGACAACTTTGGTCTCGGGTTACTTAGTATTGGATGAAAGATTTTTGTTCTTTAGCCAACCCAAATATGATTGAGTCATTTCCTTGTTCTTAGGGAAACTCAAGGATGCTTGATGTCCCTTTGATTTGTAGGCCACTTTCTCCTTTATCTCTCTTTTCAATTTCTAGTATCTCTTGGAAGATACCATCTATGGTTTCAAACTTGTGAAGAATCATGTGTGAAGAGATGTCTTTATTTAACCCAACCTTGAAGTGTATGATGTCATGCTCTACTTGCTCTCCTATATGATCAAGCTTCAAAATAAATTATTAGAACTCATCATAGTAGGTAATGACACTCTTGTTTCCTTGTCTCAAGTGGTATAACTTGATGAGGTGTAATACCCCGTATTTCCCTATCCTAGATTAACCCTCAGTACATGGGTTATCCTAAATAATTTTTTTTGGGAAACTTAATAATTTTAACATTTGAGCTTGCCATTGCATAGAAATTCAATCAGCTTTCCAATGATATAAAATACGCCTAAATCCGACAGTCAGGTAAGAAGTTATGGCATTTTAAGTTTCAGTCATTAAACATCGTCATTTAGGCTAGTAGCATATTGCGAAGTGCGTTTAAATAGAAATTGACAATTTCCAGTGTTGATCCACAATATTAGCATATCACACCATAAACCCAATTCACAATTGTCAATTTCCAGTGTACCAACGCGATTCCACCGCTCAGTTTACAAACAAAGTGGCAACGTGATACGACCATTCTCATTGAGGAAACCTGCCAGTAGAGGGTTACTCTTTAGCTTATCTTTAACTGTAGTATGGTACTGACACCCTTCCAATTAGGGTTATAGATTAGACCCCAGTTCAGTTATCTTATCTTATTTGGAGAATATCGATTAGATGATTACCTTCCACAGTTTCAGTTTTTGTCTCAGTCTTCAGAATAGAACTTAATTCAATTCAACAAAATCAGGACTATCAGATATAGTCACTCAGTGAACAGTAATTTAGATTACTAGTGATCCCAGATTATCAGTTTATTCAGTTATCAATTATTAGATTCAATTCCAGTATACTCAGTCACAGTAGGCACAGTATGTCCAGTAGTTACATATCCTCCATGTATGCTAATCTAGCTCTTGTATATCATTCTGTTAGTTATTAATCATCCATATAAATCCATGAATTCATCCTTACCTTATTTATCATACCAGTATATTCCCATATACTGATCGCATACCCATTTCTTGTGTTACCATGTTTCATATCATAGGTTTGGACGCTCAGGTTCCTAACCGTGCTTAGCTAGATTCAGCTAGCAGTAGAAGATTTAGTAGTGAGTCCTCATATATCAAGGATATGCTTTTATTTTAGTACTTCATCTTAACAGTATTTTAGTAGATGGAGTTAGTTGGGGGATTGTCCTATCAACTCCACTTTCAGAGAGATTCAGTTAGAGGCTTTTCAGACTAGATTTTTTGATAGTATTCAGTTTTATAGATGTTATATTTTATTAGTATTTTAGATTTTTTGAAAATTATATCATTTCATCCCATTATTCTGTATTTATTTTAGTATTACTATTTAGTTCTCACAGCAAATATCAATTATGGGTTAGCTTGTGGTCCTTCGGGGTCGTAAGCACCATGTAGTATCTGGGGTACAAATTCAGGGTATTATAAACTTGGTATAAGAGCCTAAGGTTCAATAGATTCCATGTCTAAAAATCCGCATCGTGTAGAGTCTTGTGCATGGGTGTATAGCGCGCTACACTTATGGACAAGAGGCTATGAGATGTTTTAGGAAATGTTTACCTTCTTTCAGTATTTATGTTATGTGAGTAAGAATGAGCTCAAGTTAATCTCTAGTCTAATCTGCTTTTTTCTTTCATTTACAGAACATGCCTCCCAAAAGGACTGACGATAAAAGAACCAAAAATCAGTCAGCCCCTCATCCCATTTAGGTAGATCCCCTGGACGAATATGTCTCTCATACAGAATTCTAAGCTACATTCACTACTCTAGCCAATTAAGTAGTATCTCAGAATGAACGACCAACTATTATTTTGGCTTACCCAGTGGCCAATACTGCTTCAACCAAAATTCAAGACTTCCCCGGATGAATCCTCCTTTCTTTATGGGATCTAAGTCAGAAGAGGATCTATAGGATTTCTTCAATCTGGTTCATAAAGTCACAAATATCATAGGAGTGACTTCAAGTGAGAGTGTTGAGTTAGGTGCCTATCAGCTATGGGATGTAGCCTATACGTGGTTTAAGTAGTGAAGGGTAGACAGAGGTATTGATGTAGATCCCATAGAGTGGGAAGAGTTTACTACTACCTTCCTAGACAGATTCTTTCCCTTAGAGCTGAGAGAAGCCAAGGTGTTAAAGTTCATCAATCTCAGACAAGGTAGTATGAGCGTAAAAGAGTATTCCCTTAAGTTTACTCAGTTAGCTAGGTATGCTCCCCATGTAGTGGCAGATAATAGGTCTAGAATGAGCAATTTTATATCTGGGGTGTCAGATAGTGTGGTTAAGGAGTGCAGAACAACAATGTTAATTAAAGAGATAGATATATCTAGGCTTATGGTCCATGCTCAATAGACAGAGTAGCAGAAGCTTAAAAAGAAGGTAAGAGAGAATGAGAGAGACAGAATAGGTAGCTTTAATTTCATTTAGCCTAAGTCAGAAGGCGGTAACCATTCCCATTTTTATCCAAAGTCTTCAATCCCAGCTCCATCCTCAGCCAGTGTATCGATGACCCAGGATAGCGTAAGAAATGGTCGTACTAATCTATTTTGCAAAGAGTGTTGTAATAATAAGAGTGTGTGCATAAATGCCAGTGATGTTTGTTTTGGGTATGGTAAGCTAGGCCACAAAGTCATAGATTGTCCTCAGTCAGGTTCTCAGGGATAGTATAGTGTCCTTCAGCTCGGTCGGGTCACCCGAATCAACAAGGTGTTGCTTCTAGTGCCACCAGTGGGCAATGCCTAAAAAGGTTTTACGCATTTCAATCCAGACAAGATTAGGAAAGTTCTCTTGATGTGGTCATTGGTATGTTATAGATCTCTCATTTACATATCTATGCCTCAGTTTCAGATCCCAGATATTCAATAACGATTTAGTTCGTAGGTTCCTTGTGCATTGTCTCATGCTTTTCCTTAGAATCTCAGCCAAGTCAGCATTCTCGAGGGACATAGAGTCCCAAGGGGGATATGCACTATAACCCCTGAGCTATCATGATCTAAACATTCCATTTTCTCTTCATGTAGCAAATCCAGTTGAAGTAATGGATCCTTATAGTTGACCCTTAAGTCCTAATCTCATTCGTATGACCATCCTCTTGTCATGCATGTATCCAAGGAATCAATTTAGTTCATGTATCATGATTCAGACTTAGTCATGTCCCCATGTTCCCATTCATGCATATTCAGTCACGTATTTATTAATTCGTTCAGATATGTACTCATGCATCAGACATGCATGTTCAGATTATAAGTTCAGTCTATCAGACTAGTCACATAATCATCCTTTAGTTTTGTATGTCTAGTTCAGTACATAAACTTAGTCTATCCATACTCTTTCAGCTTAACTAGCCACTTTCAAGGATGAATGTTCCCAAGGAAGAGATAATGTAATACCTAGTATTTCCATAGCCTATATGAACCCTCAGTACATGGGTTATCCTAAATAAAATTTTTGGAATACTTAATAATTTTGATATTTGAGCCTATTTTTGTGTAGGAAATTCAATTAGCTTTCCAACGAATAAAATTTGCCTAAATCTGGCAATCGGGTAAGAAGTTATGACAATTTTAAGTTTCAGTCATTAAACATCATCATTAAGGCCAGTAGCGCGTCGCGGAGTGTGTTAAAATAACAATTGACAATTTCCAGGGTTTCTTCACGATATTGGCGTATCACACCATAAACCCAGTTCATAATTGTCAATTTCCAGTGTACAATGTGATTCCACAGCGTCGCTGTGCACTTTTAATTCATAAACAAAGTGGCAACGCGATACCACTGTTCTCATTTAGGGAACCTTCCAGTAGAGGGTTACTCTTCAACTTGTCTTTACTCATGATACGGGCACTGACACCTTTCAAATTGGGGATACCGATTGGACCCCGGCTTAGTTATCTTATCTTATTTGGGGAATGTCGATTAGATGATTACCTCCCACAGTTTTATTTTCGGTCTCAGTCTTCAGAATAGAACTCAGTTAAGTTCTAAAGAATTAGGACTATTAGATACAGTCACTCAGTTAATAGTAATTCAAATAATTAGTATATTTAGTTATCAGTTATCAGATTCAGTTCAAGTATACTCAGTCACAGTAGGCACAGTATGTTTAGTAGTTACAGATCCTCCATGTATGCTAATCCAGCTCTTGTAAATGATTCAGTTAGTTATTGATCATGCATATAAACCCTTGCATTCAGACTTACCTTATTTATCATACCATTACATTCCCACGTACAGATCACATACCCATTTCTTGCACTATGATGTTTCATATCATAGGTTTGGATGCTCAGGTTCCTGACCGCGGTTAGCCAGATTCAGCCAGTAGTAGAAGATTTAGAAGTGAGTCCTCATCTATTGAGGATATTCTTTTATTTCAAACTTTAGCTTAGCAGTATTTTAGTATATGGAGTTATTTGGGGGATTGTCCCATCAACTCCACTTTTAGACAGATTCAGTTAGATGCTTTTCAGACTAGATTTTCAGATAGTATTCAGTTTTGCAGATGTTATATTTTATTAGTAATTTTGATGTTTTGAACCTTATGGCATTTCAGCCCATTATTCTGTATTTATTTTAGTATTATTATTTAGTGCTCATAGTAGATATCATTTATGGGTTAGCTTGTGGTCCTTTGGGGTCATAAGCACCGTGTAGCATTAGGGGTACAGACTCAAGGTGTTACATAAGGAGCTCATGTCTATACCTTTTTGGTAAGTACCTTTGCCTCATAAGCCCTTTCAATATGTACCTGGGAGAAGGTTGTACTTGATTCATCGCATACCCAAACCATTTATTATACTCTCACCATGTGATAGTATAACCTTTGAAGTCAGCTATGGCATAGCAACTCTTCTTCTCTTCGGTGAGATAATTGACTTGGAAGATCCTTTCACAAGCGAAATCACATGAAAGATAAGCTTTGGGTTTATTCTTAACTTTGAAAATTAGAAGACCAACATTGATGGAATTGATACCCACATCTCTATATTGGGTCCAGTTTCCACATTTCCTCTACCATAAGACATTGGACCAACTCTTCCTCCTTGACCTCGAAATCTCCTTTGATCCACATGCCTTCCTCTCATCTCTTCTTTCATCATGTAGGAATCATCATAAGATCTATACTCCTCTTGTTATTCCTCCCTGGCATATTTCTCTACATGGATAGGTTGGTTTTGGTTAAGTGGATCTTAGAATAGGGGAATTGTATTTGGTGGAGGTTGAGTCATTTGGTTAAGTGGAGCTTGGAATGGAGAATTCGATTTTGGTGGTGGCACTTGGCTTTTTAGTTCTTCTTTTTAGCTTTGGTTGAATTGAGGATGAAGTGGCCTATTGGGATTTCAGTTTTGAAGATAAGTGGTAGTTTGGGTGGTGGGATTTTGTGGAGGTCTTGGTGGATTAAACATTTGGTGAAAGGTTTCCAGAGTAATGGTAGAGGAAGTATTCTGAGTATGTCCAATTGAAGAAACAAGGTAGTGTTGAGGAGTAGAGGGACGGGAGTTCCTTTGACTTTCCACACGTCCAACCTTCCACTCATAGTAGACATATCCCCTTTTATTGATGTCACATCCCCTTTCATTGATGACATACCCCCTTTGATTGATACCACCTCAATTTCTAGCCTTTTAAGGCCACAGCTTATAGCTTCAAGAGTGGCCAGGATAGTATTATCAGCATTACTAGCTGTGTTTTGTGACTTTCCTACTTCCATTACAATTTTACTTAAGAAAGACAACACTAAAAACAACAAACTTGTTAGCTCAAAAGTATCCACACAACACTCTCACACCTTTGGTTACCTCACACTTTGCTTCACAAATGTTAAATGTTGGCTTATAATTTGTGAGGAGTTGAGGGATGATTCCTACTCTTGCCCAAAATGGATTTTTATTTGAGGGACTCAAACTAAATGCCGTTCGGACTTACAACAAGAAACTACAATGAATCAAAAATGAAAAAAGAATACATGGAAAGATGACATAAAAGAAGATGGATTCAACACTAATTTGACAACCTAGTAGGTGATTACTAGTTATTTATTAGTAATTGAATCAATAAAAGAAATGAAAGAATCAAGGAAAAGAAACTTAGAATAAAAAATTTAAGCTTTAAGGTGATTTTGGAATGGTTGATGACATGGCAGACTTCTTTTATGATCGGTCGAACGGGAATGAGCCAACATTTGGGAGAATTCTTGTTTCCAAATTATAGTCAATCAATTCTTCAACTTGAAGATGCAGAAATCAGTTTTTGGATGAAGAAAATACAAGAATTGGACCTTTTGATTGTTCTTCAAGCTCAAAAGAGTTTGAATTTTCTTATGGTCCCCTCCGTGTACTTTCTCTTGTCCTCTTCTTTGAGAATATTCCCTTTTGATGCTTTTGTACTCTTTCTTTATTTGGATGAATAGGAATATTCCTTGGAATATTCTCTGGAAAAACAAATACCACACCTTCCTCCTTCTCCTTTTTGGATCAAACAACCACTTTTTGAATGATCTTTTTCAACAACATATTAAGAATAGGAAAATGCTAATAACATTCAAAAATGGAACCTTAGACAAATGACCTTGAAATTGAATAATTTTTATTTTTCAAGCACACATTGAATTCCCAAGCACCAATATCACAATTCAAAGCCTAAATCCTCAACCAAACCCTTCCAAAAGTTGAGATCCACCTTCAAGTTTCTTCAAGTCAAGCTCAACAATGGTAAATGACTCAAATCAACTTGGAAATATCTCAAATACTAGATATAGACTTTATTAGTGTTAGGAAATAAGGATATAATACTAGAAACTAACAAAAGACACAGAATTTTGAAGATCTAAATCTCGGTATAGGGTAAAATCGGGAAAAAAAAATTTGTGATTTTCTATTTTGGCACTCTTTTTTTGTTGATTTTCTAGATAACAATCCAAGATTGATTACGTCGGAACGAAATCAAATCTTGCTCTTGATACCAAATGATACAGAATCAAAGATACATGATGAATACTAACCTAAAGAAGCAAAAAATGCAACAAGACATAAAAGTAAAGATAAATAAGTAGACATAAGAAATTATGAATAAATAAGAACCAATGCGTGTGTCAAATGAAAAGACCCCTAAAGCTAATAAAAAAAAACACCAATTTCTTACATGAACCCAAGAGGGAAATTAATTCTCCTCAAGTACCCAATTTCTAAGCCAAGTTTTCAACCCTAGTGACACCAATATTCTCACAAGAGCAAAGTTAATTCAATATCAATAATAACCAAAAGAGGAAATAAACCTAATAAGTGGTTATTTATAGTCTCATATATGAAATGAATAAAACACCCTAAATGAGTATTTACACTCCATGGCTGTCCCTCCAAAGACATGGGTCCATCATGCTTTTTCAAGATTCAAAAGGTGGAACCCTTAGGAGGGATTCAAAACACATTCACACAAGCCCATCTTCATGAATAAGCCTTGAAGGATTTGCAATTCCTTAGCTTAGCTCCTTGTGAACGGTCTTGAACCCTTTGCACCCGTATCATCCTCTCCATCTTGGAAGGAATTTTACCTCAAATTCTCACCCTCAATGATGTCAATAAGTGAGAGGTCACACATAATAAATGAGTTGTGCACTTAATATTCCGCAGGAAGATCGATCTTGAATGCATTATCATTGATCCTTTCAAGTACTTGAAAGGGGCCATCACCCCTCAGCATCAAATTGGCCTTTCTTTGTGTTGGAAACTGATCCTTTCTAAGGTGCACCCATACCTAAACACCCAGTTCTAGCACAAGCCTTTTTCTCTCCTTTGTGGCCCTATTTTCAACTTCTTGGTTTCTCTTCTCAAGGTGGATTCTTACCTTTTTCATGCCACTTTTTCACGTATTTTGCTCTTTTGTTTCCATCTAAACTCAACACCAGATCACTAGACAAGGGAGTTAGATCTAAAGGGATAAGGGGGTCTAGGTTGTATACACACTTTAAGGGAGTCATACTAGTAGTCAAATGGATAACATAATAAGCATATTCGCCTAGGGGTAGGTAATCCTCATAAGAAGTCATCTTACCTTTAACTATAAAGAGTAGCATAGAACCTAAGGTCCTATTTACTACTTCTATTTGGCCATCGATTTATGGGTGGCAAGAGGTTGAGAAAAGTAATTTCATACCAAGCCTACCCCACATTGACTTCCAAAAGTGACTAAGGAACTTGGAGTCTCTATCACTAACAACGGTCCGAGGAATCCCATGTAGTTTAACAACATTCTCAACAAACAAAGAGGCTACACTAGATGCATCCTTACTTTTAGAACATAGGATGAAGTGGGCCATCTTAGAGAACCAATCAACCATCATAAAAATGCTATCCCTACCTCTTATTGTCCTTTGAAGCCCTAAAACAAAGTTCATAGATATGTCAATACATGGGCGTAGAGGAGTGAGTACCGGGGTATATAATCCTTAAGGAAGGAGGCGAGATTTGGCACTCCTACAATCCATACCTTGGCCATAAATCCTAACAATATCACTGCGCATCTTGGTCCAATAGAATTATTCCTCTAAGATCCCGGAGGTTTTTTTAACCCCAAAGTGTCTCATTAGACCACCATAATGTTCCTTTCTCATAAATAATTCTCTCCAAGAACTAGAGCACACACACAACCTTCTTTCTTTGAACAAATACCCATCAAACTTAGAATAAAGAGTAGAAACCCAATCCTTGAGCCATCTTTCCCTACACCACTCCTCACAATCCCAAAAGATAGGGGCATATGTGGGGTCTTCAAGATAAAATATCTTAAGGATCTCAAATCCCATCAACTTGGAAGATAAGGTAGAAATGAGCATATGTTTCCTAGATAATGTGACGACGACCACATTTTCTTTTCCCTTTTTTATTAAATAACATAAGGAGAGTTCTGTAGGAATTCAATCCACTTTGTATGTCATTTTTTTAGCATACCTTGGGACCTAAGGAGTTTCTAAGATTAATGGTCTGTTCGGATCACAAATTCTTTTGGCCACAAGTAATGCTGCCAATTACCCAAAGCTTGAATCAGGGCATATAACTCTATATCCTAAATGGAATAATTTAGAGTTGTGCCCTTGAGATTCTCACTAAAATATGAAATAAGTTTAAGATCTTGCATTAAGATGGCACCGATTACTACTTTACTTTCATCACTTTCAATTTCAAATATCTTATCAAAGTTGGGTAATCGCAACAAAAATAAGCATAACCTTCAAGGTTTCAAATGCTTTGGCTTGCTCTTCATCCCACTTGAAAGGTTTGTCCATTTAGATGACCTCAGTTAAGGGAGCAGTGATGGTACTAAATCCTTTGACAAACTACATATAAAAACTAGCCAACACATGAAAGCATCATACTTCACTAATGGATTATGGATTTGGACAATTCTTTATAGAGTCTATCTTTGCTTCATCCATATCGACTCCTCTGAGCTTACAATAAATCCCCAAAACACAACTTTATTCACACCAAAAGAGCATTTCTTAAGATTAGCATACAACTTTTCCTTTATAAGAACTTCATACACTCTTTACAAATGTAAAACATATTCTTTAAGGGATTTCCTATAAACAAGGACATCATCAAACTACACCACAACAAATTTTCCAATGAACAGTTTCATCACATGATTTATTAACTGCACGAAAGTACTAGGAGCGTTAGTGATGCCGAATGGCATAACCATCCATTCATATAGACCAAACTTGGTATTGAAGGCGGTATTCTTTTCATCACCCGGTTGCATTCTTATTTGATGATAGCCACTCCTAAGATCAATTTTTGAAAACACACATGAACCATTCAATTCATCAAGCTTATCATCCAATCGGGGAATAGGATGGTGATACTTTACCATTATTTTATTGATGGCTTGGTAGTCCACACGCATTTGCTATGTTCTATATTTATTTGGCACCAACAAGACAAGAACCATGCATGGACTCATACTTTCTATAATGTATCCCTTGTTGAGAAGTTTCTCAATTTATTTTTTAACTTCTTTGGCATCTGTAGGGTTACTTTGATATGCCGGTTTGTTAGGCAATTAAAAGCCCGACGCGAAGTCTATTTGATGCTTAACTCCCCAAAGTTGGGTAACCCTTGCATAAGTTCCTTTAGGAACACATCTTTAAAATCCTGCAAAACTAAGGAAATACAATTGGAAATAAAAGAAGTAAAGGAGTTAGTATTAAAAACATAAGCCAGGAGAAACATCGGTGTTTTGTTATCATGTTTCTTGAAGTGATCCTTCTTTCTAGCCAACATCACCATAGGCTTCCCCTTTCTTCTTCTTTCTCCTTTAACTCCCATAATTATTGATTGACTTCATTTATTGTGATGGTGAAAGAGGATGAAGTGTAAACTTTTAGCCATTGAATTAAAGAGAGTACCGGTTGGTTATTCCATCATGCTTAGTAGACCTATCATATTGCCATGATCTTTCCAACAATAAGTTACAAGCTTTCATAAGGATCGCATCACAAAGCACTTTATATTGGTAGTTTCTTACCTTGAAAAAAATAACCACTTGTCGGGTTACCTTCAACTCTCCAAAATAAATTCAACCATTGGAGTTTGTAAATACTTGCATGTGTAGTAGTGGGAAGCTTCAAGAAGTGGAACTAGAAACAATAGTACAACTACTACTAACAATGACCATTGTGCACACACCTACTTTAATAAGATATTTGGTATGAAAAAGATTTTCCCTTTGACTAGGATCATTCAAAGCCTTACTAACCATGGATCATCTTACGATAAGTTAGGAACTTCACATTACCATCTTGCGGCCAAGTGTCCTCTTTATCTCCCTATTTTGCATCTTATCCTCTACTTACTCTCATCTTGAGGCTCGAATTCATTCTCATCTAATTCTAATCCCACTTTTTCTCTAAGATAATACAATTTCCCTTCCCTAAGGATCACATTTCTTTGGTTGGGGAATTCATTTGCCTTATGCCCCCATCCTTGACATTTAATGTATTGGAATCCCTTAGAATTAAAAGTAGGATACTTGTTACCTTCATTTCTTTGAGGGTACTTTTGGATAACTTTGGTCTCGGTTTTCTTAGAATTGTATGTAGGATCTTTGTTCTTGTGCTAACTCAAAGATGATTGAGTCATTTCCTTTTTCTTAGGCCAATCTGAGGATGCTTGATGTCCCTTTGATTTGTAGGCCACTTTCTCCTTGATCTCCCTTTTAATTTCTAATGCCTCTTGGAAGATACCATCTATGGTTTCAAACTTTTGAAGAGTCGTGTGAAAAGGTGTCTTCATTCAAATTAACCTTGAAGCATAGCATATATTGTAAAATCTTGTATTTTTCTTGTACTTGTTCCATTTATATGGAACCTAGTAAATTCTTATGGTATAGGTAACGGATGAGATTTGTTATGCAAGTATTAATGGTGTAGATGGAATTATAGATGCTGCCCATACGTTTTAATATGATGTAACCAAGTTAACGTCGATATAACTATTTAAACATTGGATCGTAATTATGTATTTGAATCTAAAGTTTAAAATAACCAAGTGTGTGTAAGTTTAAAGTTCAATTAAAGGGGTTAGGAGATGAAAATGGAATAAATTATTAAGGTGCTTGCTTGACTTAATTAAGCAAGTAGGTGAGTTACCTACTTAAGCTATATGAGCCAAGTTAATGGACCAAGTCCATGAATCAGATTTGGGCCTTTATTAGAATACTTATTGGGGCCCAAATTGAGTAAAAGAAGAAGAAAAATGGAAAAATTCCCAATGCTCAAATCTGCCAAGGCCTAAATATAATTGAGCCCAACTAAGAAATTAAGCAAGTAGGTGCATCACCTACTTTGATATTTTGAGCTGCTTGAACTCCTTAAGTAGGTGCATCACCTACTTGGACCAATTGGATTAAATTTGTGGCCAAAATCAGCTAGGTGGATGGCCAAAAATAGAAGCTTTATAAGAAGAAGTTGTTGGTCATTTCCCTCATTATTAAGTCATAAAAAAGGGTTAGACTTCACAAACTCTCTCTACTTCCTTTTAAGAAACTAGGAGCAACCCTATTTTCCTTTCTAGGATTCTTAACCCAACCTTTGCAGCCTAAGGTAAGTGAAAACACTTATGTTTTAGCTTAATTATCTCATGGAAGCTTAGGAAAACATGCTACAGGTGCCTAATTATAAACACATGGAAGAATATATAACAAAGTACTTTCTCTCTTTTTCTTGGTTATTAAGAGATCTCTTTTCTTCATTGGTTTAAAGTGTAAAGGAAAGTGAAAGTTGAAGTTCTTAAGATGTTCAAATTTAAAAGAATAAGTTGCAGAATTGAGGTAAGGTGACTACTCTATTTTGTTCTCCGTGTATATGAATTTGATAGAGACTTATAGATGTGTTGTTATTGAGAACTCAAGAGATGATGAGTTTAATAATTGATTGCTACAATAAAAGGAATTTGGGCCATTTTTATGGAATGTTTTGTGTGTATATATTGTGGGCTACCAGGTTTTTATTGGAGAAAGGTGTGACTAATTCAAATTGAAATATAGAAGAAAGGTGTGGTGGTACACCACCGAACTAATTATTGCATTTGTTACTGCGCAATCTATTTTACGTATTGTTTGGAATGTGTAATGAAGCTGAAGTGGTTTCTGTGAATCTTATAAGAACATGTATGGTATGTGGGTGTAATTAGAGGATAAAAAAGGTTAAGATAACACCCTTGATTGATAGAGTAAAGGCTTACTACCCAATTGCTATTTTTGTAAAGTTAAATAGCGAAAATGTGATGGTTGGTTGCTAATATTAGTTTGCCATATATTTCATTGTAGACAAGTAATCGAAAAGGGTGGGAAGTCGAGTTGGGTTGGTATTGGAGTTGTACAACCAGGTATGTAAGGCATACTCCATTATGTACTCTTTGGTATGAAATCAAACATTTGTTCCATCAAGTAAGCTTCCAAGGTTATCCTATAACGAATGATACGTAATAGAAGCACATTTCATTCCATGTAGCCAATGAACTTTTTCCCACTCTGTAATGTGTTAAAACACCTCGATAAATGCTTATTATTTGACCTGCACATCTATTTTCACTAGAAAATTTTAAAAGTTCTTCGTTTACTTAAATAAGACCCATGTGTATTTTCAGCTTCTAAACACTTCATTTTGTGTGGCAACAGCTTTGTACCTCATTGTTGTACCGTTGAGTATCCATTTATGTGTCTCTTATTAGCAGATTATTGGTTCAAGGTACCATAATGTGATGACCACCGAAGTAATAATCTTAAAGGCTAAATAAACTAAGTAATGCAAATCTGTAAAATGAGTGGCAGCTCAGGGGTGTAAGCCTAGTATGGGCTGATCTTGATACCTTTATATGTGGGTCGCAGCTCTGGGACATAAGCCTAGAATGGGCCGATCCCTATCTTTATATGTAGGTGGTAGCTCAGGGGGGTAAGCCTAGCATGGGCTAATCCTAATTTACCTATTTACCATTGATCAGCTGGTTATTTGCATTATATATGGGTTACAAAGATTATGAAGTGAGAAAGGTAAAAATGAAGAAAGAAACATAATGTATGTAGTCCCACAAGTATATATAAAGGTGGTCTACTAGTACTACTTATACACTTGTATCTGATTTCTATTGAGTTCTTGTATCGTGTGTTGTTACCTTCAGGCTTACATATTTAGTACATATTTTTGTACTGACGTCCCTCACAGAGAATCTATATTTCATGTTGCGGGCATAGGTACCTCATCTCATACACCTCACTAGTAGAAGCTCAGGATTTTCAGTAACTATTGGTGAGCTCCAGGTTGGTTTGGGGCTTTCCAAGTCTATTCCATGTATTTTGGTATTATGAAGTGAGTCAAGAGTAGGGCCGGGGTTTTTCCCAACCCTAACTAAGTCTATGTATCTTTTAGAGGCTTTGTAGACTAATGTAAAGTTATGGTATTATTTGTCTTTAGATATGGTGGCTCCAACGGCTAAGTGTTATATATATAAGTTTGTGTTTACCTATGCAATTATTCTCATCGATACATAATATCGTGTTTGTTAGAACCTTTGGTTGTCATAGTTACATGCATGAGAAGTATAAGGTTATGAATTGGGTCTCTCGGGCCTTTACGGCAACGGGTGCCTGTCCGCCCCAACAGGAGATGAGGCATGACAAAAGTGGTATTAGAGCAGGTTATCCTAGGGTGTCTACAATGCCGTGTCTATATAGATTCTTATTTATGGGTGTGTTGTACACCACATCTATAAATAGGAGGCTATGGGACATTTAGGGGTTTTTTCTTTTTCTTCGTATCTTAGATTGTGCAATAGAGCCCATGTTGTAGGTGAAGTCATATTTAACAATTGAACCTATTTTTTTATTTTATTTTAGTAAAGATGATGGTTATAAGAAAGAGTAAGAATTTAGGTAAGCGAATAGATGTGGCTTTCGGAGAGGGGACCAGCAAATCACCACCTAGACAGGCTAATCAAAGCGAGGCTCAAGCTGAGTTTGTATCCCAAACTTCTACTCCTCCATCTCCAGAAGATCTAAGAAGGAGAAGAACCGCATCCACAGAACCACCTATTAATGCTACTGATATATAAGGAATACGGTACAATTATCAGCTTATATAGTTACCGGACAAGCTCAGGGACAAGCCATTCCAACCACCGATTCTAGTGGTGCAGATAGGGCAGCTAGCCTGCGAATGCAGGATTTTCTTAAATTGAATCCTCCCACATTCATCAGATTAGATCTTAATGAAGACCCACAGGACTTTATTAATCAAATCCAAAAGGCTCTAGAGGTCATGCAGGTATCAGGAAAACAGACAATTGAGCTAGCAGTATATAGATTTAAAGGGGAGGCTATATTTTGGTATGAAGACTAGAAATGATCTAGGGGTATTGATGCACCTTCAGCTACTTAGAAAGAGTTTAAAGAGGCATTTCTTGATCATTACCTTCCATTTGAGATTTGAGAAGCCCGTGTGGATCAGTTCCTGAATCTTCACCAAGGGAACATGAGCGTGAGAGAGTATAGCCTCCGATTTGAATCTTTAGCTAAGTATGCTCCTAATGTAGTAGCTACTATGGATGATAGAGTTCATCGATATATGGATATATTAGATCCATATCTGGTTAGAGATTGTACTATTGCTTCTTTGAACAAAGACATGAACATAGCAAGGATACAAGCTTTTGCACAATAAATGAAGGATCAGAGGCAAAGAAAAGAGCACAAGAATTGAAAAAGGGTATTCCAAAAGGGCCAGATCTACAAGGCAGTTTATGTCATCCCAAGAAGAGTTTAGGCCTCAGTTTTCTAATAGACCTTCTAGTCCATTATATTCTTATTCTACAGCTAGTGCTCCACCACAGTTTCAAGGGTCTAAAGGCAACCAGTTTGGGCAAATAAGTGAGAGTCAGAGTTCACAAACAGCGGGGTATCAAGAGCAAGGAGCATGAGCTAATTAAGGCCTCCTTGGAAGCTATGTAAACAGTATGGAAAACTTTATTTAGGTGTATATTGGTTCAATATAAATTCTTGCTTTTGGTATGGTACGTTAAGACATATGATGAAATAATGCCCTCAAAGGGGAATAGGTGGTATGGCACGACCTACTAGATCAGTTGTTGCCTCATCATCATCGGTGCCTTATTCAGGTAGAGGTGTACAGCCTATAGGTAGTTGTAGAGGTGCTAAACGAGAAGCTAGCTCTACAAAATTCAAAGGCTTCTCTAGATGTGGTTACAGGTACATTGTCCATCTTTTCACATGATGTATATGCATTAGTTGATCCGGGTTCTACATTATCATATATCACTCCATTGGTTGCTGGAAAGTTCAAAAAAATACCAAAATTTCTAGTTAAGCCACATGAAGTATCTATGCCGATTGGTGAATCTATTCTAGCTAGGAGAGTGTATCGAAATTGTATAATAACTATTTATGGTCGCGATACAATGGCTGACCTGGTTGAGATAGAAATGGTAGATTTTGATGCTATAATGCGTATGGATTGGTTGGCTTCTTGTTATTCCACAATAGATTGCCGAACTAAGAAGGTGTATTTCCATTTTCCAAAAGAGGCAATCCTAGAATAGAGGGGTAATATTGGTGCACCAAAAGGTAAATTTATTTTTTATTTTAAGGCAAAAGGGATGATTTCGAAGGGTTACATATGTCATCTAGTCAGGGTGAAGGATACTGATGCTGAGCCACCAACTCTTCAAACTATTCCAGTAGTAAATGAATTTCCCAATGTATTTTCTAAAGATCTTCCAGGTTTTCCTCTAGAATAAGAAGTACAGTTTGGTATTGATGTGATTTCAGGTACTCAACCAATTTTAATTCCACTAAATAGAATGGCCCTAGTAGAGTTATGAGAGTTGAAAGGGCAATTGAAAGACTTTCTAGAAAAAGGATTCATAAGGCCTTGTGTGTCCCCTTGGGGAGCACCAGTGTTATTTGTGCATAAGAAGGATGGCTCATTGAGGATGTGTATTGATTATTGGCAACTAAACAAGGTAACTGTAAAGAATAAATATCCCCTTCCGAGAATTGATGAATTATTTGATTAGTTGCAAGGTGACAAGTGGTTTTCAAAGATTAATTTGAGGTCTGGTTACCACCAAATGAGGTTCAAAGAGAAAGATATACCCAAGATAAATTTTTGAACACGGTATAGTCATTACGAGTTTCTAGTCAGTCCTTTGGGCTAAATAATGCACCTGTAGCTTTTATGGATTTGATTAATAGGGTGTTCAAGCCATTCTTGGATATGTTTGTGATAGTTTTTATAGATGATACTCTGGTTTATTCGAGATCAAATAAGGACCATGCCAGTCACTTACGACTGGTGATACAAATTCTTCATTATCGTAAGCTATATGCAAAGTTCTCCAAATGTGAGTTTTGGTTGAAATCTGTGGCATTCCTAGGTCATATTGTATCTGATGAAGGAATAAAGGTTAATACTCAAAAGATAGAAGCCATGAAGAACTGGCCAAGACCTATAATGCCTACAAAGGTTTGTAGTTTCCTTGGGTTGGCAGGTTATTATAGAAGGTTTGTTGAAGGATTTTCTTCACTTTCTGCACCTTTAACAAAGCTAACACACAAAGAATCCAAGTTCCAATGGAATGATGCATGTAGAATAAGTTTCTAAGATCTGAAGAATAAATTGACTTCTAAACCCATATTGGTACTTCTTGAAGGTACAGAAGGGTATACAGTTTATTGTGATGCTTTAAGAATTGGCTTAGGGTGTGTATTGATGCAGCATGGTAAATTCATAGCATATGCCTCAAGAAAATTTTGGCCATATGAGAAAAATTATCCAACGCATGATCTGGAGCTAGCGGCGGTTATATTTGCCTTAAAAATATGGCGTCACTATTTGTATGGGATTCATGTTGACATATATAATGACCACAAAAGTTTGCAATATATCTTTAATCAAAAGGACCTAAATTTGAGACAACCAAGATGGGTTGAATTATTAAAAGACTATGATGTTGATATCTTGTATCATCTGGGAAAAGTAAATGTGGTAGCTGATACATTAAGTCATAAGTCTATGGTGGTAAGGAATCTACACCAACTAGCCAATTTGGGGGTTCGCCTTCTTGAAACTCCAGATGAGGGTCTTATTGTGCATAATGTTGTAGAATCTTCCCTAGTAGCTGAATTTAAAGAGAAGCAATATGCAGATCCCATTCTATTAAGGCTTAAGGAAAATGTGCAATGTGTGTGCAAGAAGGAGTACTTCAGTGCCAAAATAGATTGTGTGTACCGAATATAGATGACCTAAGAAAGATGATTATGATAGAGGTACATCATTCAAGGTATTCCATCCATCCGAGATCAACTAAAATGTATCATGATTTGAAAGAAATATATTAGTGGGGTCACATGAAGAAGAACATTGCAGAATTTGTAGTCGAATGTCCAAATTGTCAAAGATTAAAGTAGAGCACCAAAAGCCCGGGGGTTTATGCAATGTATAGATCTTCCAATATGGAAGTAGGACATGATCAACATGGATTTCATCAATGGTTTGCCTCGTACATCTCAAAGGTTTGATTCCATATGGGTGATAGGTTATAGGCTTACCAAATCAGCACACTTTCTACCGATTAGGACCACTTACATAGTTGAAGAATATGCCAAATTATATATTAAAGAGATAGTTTGGCTGCATAGAGTTCCAATCTCTATTATATCAGATCGAGGAGCTCAATTTACCATAAATTTTTGGAAATCTTTCCAGAGAAATTTGGGAACACAACTGAATCTAAGTACATCTTTTAACCCTCAAACAGATAAACAAGCAGTACATACCATTCAAAAACTTAAAGATATGCTGCAAGCTTATGTATTGGACTTTAAAGATATTTGGGATGATCATTTACCTTTCATCGAGTTCTCCTACAACAATAGCTATAATTCAAGTATCAAAATGGCACCATATGAAGCTTTGTATAGAAGAAAGTGTAGATCACCAATTGGATGGTTTGAAGCTGATGAAACTGCCTTGTTCGAGCCAAATCTTGTTCATCAAGCTATGGAAAATGTTAAAGTGATCAAAAAATGGCTAGAAATAGCCCAAAGTCAACACAAGTCATATGCAGATATTAAAAGAAGGGGCTAGAGTTTGCTATAGGTGATTGGGTATTCTTGAAGGTGTCACCAATAAAGGGGGTTATGAGATTTGGTAAGAAAGGAAAACTAAGTCCATGTTATATAGGCCCATAAAAGATTACTCGATGGTTTGGCCAAGTCGCTTATGAATAGAGCTCCCCAAGAGCTCTCAATAGTTCATCCATTATTTCACGTTTTAATGCTTCAAAAGTACATGGGATATCCATCACACATTACTCCTATGAAGATGTACAAGTTATGAAAGATCTTACCTATAAAGAAATACCTATTGCTATCCTAGATAGACAAGTTAAAAAGTTAAGGAACAAAGAAATAGACTCTGTAAAAGTGCTTTGGAGGAACCAACAATTAGATGAGATAACATGGGAAGCTGAAGAAGCGATGAAATGTAAGTACCCCCATTTGTTCAAATATGAAGAGAAAGTCCAAGATACAGAATTAGATCAATAAAAAGTAAGTGTAATAGATAAATATTATTTGATAATAGGGATATTAAACTTAGGCTTGAACTTGTTTTGGTTGGATAGTTATGCTAACATTAAAGGACGAATGTTCCTAAGGGGGGAAGGATGTAACATCTAGTATTTTTCTTGTACTTTTTCCAATTATATGGAACCTAGTATAGCCTTGTGGTATAGGTAACAAATGAGATTTGTTTTGCAAGTATTAATGGTGTAAATGGAATTAAAGATGCTGCCCGTATAGCTTAATGTGATGCGACCAAGTTGATGTTGATACAACTATTTAAACTTGGATTCGTAAGTTTGTATTTGAATCTGAAGTTTAAAGTGCCCAAGTGTGTATAAGTTTAAGGTTAGATTAAAGGGATTAGGAGCTGAAAATAGAACAAAATATTGAGGTGCCTGCTTGACTTAATTAAGCTAGTAGGTGAGTCACCTACTTGAGCTATATGAGCCAAGTTAATGGACCAAGTCCATGAATTAGATTTGGGCCTTTATTAGAATACTTATTTGGGCCTAAATTAAGTAAAAGAAGAAGAAAAATAGAAAAAGGGCCCAATTCTCAAATCTGCCAAGGCCCAAATATAATTGAGCCCAACTAAGAAATTAAGCAAGTAGGTGCATCACCTACTTTGATATTTTGAGCTGCTTAAACTCCTTAAGTAGGTGCATCACCTACTTGGACTAATTTGATTAAATTTATGGTCCAAAATCAGCTAAGGTGGATGGTAAAAAATAGAGGCTTTATAAGAAGAAGTTGCTGGTTATTTCCCTGCTTATTAAGTAATAAAAAAGGGTTAAACTTCACAAACTCTCTCTACTTCCTTTTAAGAAACTAGGAGTAGCCCAATTTTCCTTTCTAGGGTTCTTGAAGAAACCCCAACCTTTGCAACCCGAGGTAAGTGAAACAACTTATGTTTTAGCTTAATTATCTCATGGAATCTTAGGAAAACATGTTATAGGTTCCTAATTATAAATACATGGCAGAATATAGAACAAACTGTTTGCTCACTTTTTCTTGGTTATTAAGAGATCTCTTTTCTTCTTTGGTTTAAAGTGTGAAGGAAAGTGAAAGTTGAAGTTCTTAAGGAGTTCAAATTTAAAAGAATAAGTTGCAGAATTGAGGTAAGGTGACTGCTCCATTTTTTTCTCCATGTATATGAATTTGATAGAGAATTATAGATGTATTGTTATTGAGAACTCAAGAGATGATGAGTTTAATAATTGATTGCTACAATAAAAGGAATTAGGGGATGTTTTGTGGAATGGTTTGTGTGTATATGTTGTGGGCTTCAAGGTTTTTGATGGAGAAAGGTGTGACTAATTCGGATTAAAATATAGAAGAAGGGCGTGGTGGTACACCACCAAACTAATTATTACATTTGTTACTGCGCTATTGTTTTTCATATTGTTTGGAATGTGTAATGAAGCTGAAGTGGTTTCTGTGAATCTTATAAGAACATGTATGGTATGTTAGTGTAATAATAGGAGAAAAAAGGTTAAGATAACACCCTTTATTGATAGAGTAAAGGCTTACTTCCCAATTGTTATTTTTGTAAAGTTAAATAGCAAAAATATGACGGTTGGTTGCTAATATTAGTTTTCCATATATTTCATTACAGATAAGTAACCTAAAAGGGAGAGAAGTCGAGTTAGGAAGGTATTGGAGTTGTACAACCAGGTATGTAAGGCATACTCCATTATGTACTCTTGGCATGAAATTGAACATTTGTTTCATCAAGTAAGCTTCCAAGGTTATCCTAGAACAACTGATACGTAATAGCAGCACATTAAATTCCATGTAGCCAATGACCTTCTTCCCACTCTCTAATGTGTTAAAACACCTCGATACATGCTTATTATTTGACCTGCACATCTATTTTCACTAAAAAATTTCAAAAGTTCTCTATTTACTCAAATAAGACCCATGTGTATTTTTATCTTCTAAACACTTCATTTTGTGTGCCAACATCTCCCTACATTATTGTTGTTGCATTAAGTATCCATTTATGTGTCTCTTATTAGCAGATTATTATTTCAAGGTACCATAATGTGATGACCACCAAGGTAACAATCTCAAAGGCTAAATAAACTAAGTAACGCAAATCTGTAAAACGAGTGGCAGCTCAAGGGTGTAATCCTAGCATGGGGAGATCTCGATACCTTTATATATGGGTGGTTTCTTAGAGGTATAAGCCTAGCATGGGCCGATCCCAATCTTTATATGTAGGTGGCAGCTCGGGGGCATAAGCCTAGCATGGTGCAATCCTAATTTATCTATTTACCATTGATCAGCTGGTTATTTGTACTATATATGGCTTACAAAGATTATGAAGTAAGAAAGGTAAAAATAACGAAAGAAACATAATGTATGTAGTCCCACAAGTATATATAAAGGAGGTCTACTAGTATTATTTATACACTTGTATCTGATTTCTATTGAGCTCTTGTATCGTGTGTTGTTACCTTGAGCCTTACATATTCAGTACATATTTTTATACTGACGTCCCTTATGGGGGACTTGCATTTCATGCTGCAGGCACAGATACTTCACCTCATACACCTCACTAGTAGGAGCATAAGTTTTTCATGTCTATTGGTGAGCCCTAGGTTGATTCGGGGCTTTCTGAGTTGGGCGGGGGTTTTTCCAGTCCCTAACTAAGTCTATGTATCTTTTAGAGGATTTGTAGACTAATGTAAAGTTATGGTAATGTATGTCTTTAAATGTGGTGGCCCCAACGGCCAAGTTTTATATATATAAGCTTGTGCTTGCCTATGTAATTATTCTCATCGATACATAATATCATGTTGGTTAGAACCTTTGATTGTCATAGTTACATGCATGAGAAGTACAAGGTTATGAGTTGGTTCTCTCGGGCCTTTATGGCTACCGGTGTCTGTCCGCCCCAATAGGAGTTGAGGCATGACAATGATGCCAAGCTGTACTTTCTTCCCTCGGTTATCAATCTTCAAAATTAATAGTTGGAAATCATCATAGTAGGCAATGACACTCTTGTTTCCTTATCTCAAGTTGTATAACTTGGCAAGGATCTCATTTCTATACATTTTCAATAAGTACCTTTGCCTCATAATCCCTTTCAAGATGTACCATGGAGGAGGTTGTAGTTCATTCATCACATTCCCAAATCATGTAGTATACTCCCACCATGTGTTGGAATAACCTTTGAAGTAGGCTATGGCATATTAACTCTTCTTCTCATCGGACAGATCATTGACTTGGAAGATCCTTTCACAAGAGGACTCCCATGAAAGATAAACTTCAGTATCACTCTCACCTTTTAAAATTGGAAGACCAACCTTGATGGAATTGATACCCTCATCTCTCTCTTGGGTTTAGTTTCCTATATTTTCTTTACCATAAGGCATTGGGCCAACTCTTCCTCCCTGACCTTGAAATCTCCTTTGTTTCCATATGTCTACCTCTTATCTCTTCTTCTATTATGTAGGCATCGGTATAAGCTCCATACTCTTCTTGTTGTTCCTCCCTACCATATTCCTCTACATGGACGGGTTGGTTTTGGTTAAATAGATCTTGGAATGGGGGAATTGGATTTGGTGAAGGTTAAGGCCTTTGGTTAAATGGAGCTTGGAATGAAGGATTCGAGTTTGGTGGTGGAATTTCTCTTCTAAGTTCTTCTTGTTATCTTTAGTTGAATTGAGAATGAAGTGGCCTATTGGGATTTTGGTTTTGAGGATAAGTGGTAGTTTGGGTGGTTGGATTTTGTGGAGGTTTTGGTGGATTAAACATTTGGTGAAAGGTTTCCGGGGTAATGGTAGTGGAAGTGTTTTGAGCATGTCCACTTGAAGAAATATGGCAGTGTTGAAGAGTAGAGATATGGGAGTTCCTTTTACTTTCCACGCGTTCCAACCTTCCACTCATAGTAGACATATCCCTTTTCATTTATGTCACATCCACTTTCATTGATGACATAATTACCTTGATTGATACCACCTCTATTTTTAGCCTTGCAAGGCTACGACTTATAGCTTCAAGAGTCGCCAAGATAGTATTATTAGCATTACTATCTGTGACTTGTGATTTTCCTCCTTCTATTGCAATTTTACATAAGAAATACAACAACAAAAAAAGAAAACTAGTTAGCTCAAAAGTATCTGCACATCACTCTCACACCTTTGGTTACCTCACACTTGGCTTCACAAGTGATGAATATTAGCTTATAATCTGTGAGGAGTTGAGGGATGATTTTTACTCTTGCCCAAAATGGATTTTCATTTGAGGGACTCAAATAAAATATCATTCGGACATAAGCTAAGAAACTACAAAGAAACAAAAATAAAAAAAGCACACAAGGAAAGATGACACAAAATAAAATGGATTCAGCACTAATTTGACAACCTATTATGTGATTACTAGTTGTTAATTAGTAATTGAATCAAGAAAAGAAATGAAAGAATCAAGGAAACGAGACTTAGAATCAAAAATTTAAGCTTTAAGGTGATTTTGGGATGGGTGATGACATGGCAGCTTCTAATTAGTGGTTGATATTTGGGATAATTCTTGTTTCCAATTTTTAGTCAATCAATTCTTCAACTTGAAGATGTATTAATAGGTTTTTGGATGAAGAAAATAAAAGAACTGGACCTTTTGATTGTTTTTCAAGCTCAAAAGAGTTTGAATTTTCTTATGGTCCTCTCCTTGTACTTTTCCTTATCATCTTCTTTTAGAATATTCCCTTTTGATGCTTTTCGACTCTTTCTTTCTTTGGATAACTTGGGATATTCCTTGGAATATTCTTTGATCAAACAAATAGCACACCTTCTTCCTTCTTCTTTTTGACCAAACAACAACTTTTTAAATGTTCTTCTTCAACAACATATGAAGAACAACAAGAACACCAAGAACATTAAAAAATGGAACCTTATCCAAATGACCTCAGAATTGAATGATTTTTATTTTTCAAGAACACGTTAAACCCCCAAACACCAACATCATGATTTTAAGCCCAAATCCTTCCAAAATTCGAGATCCACTTTCAAGTTTCTTCAAGTCAAGCTCAACAATGGTGGATGACTCAAACCAACCCAAAAATAACTCAAATTCTAGATCTAGACTCTATAAGTTCTAGGAAACAAAGATATAACACTAAAAACTAACAAAATACATGACATAACTTTTTTTGTGATTTTTTTTGACACTCTTTTTTATTAATTTTCTATATTACAATCCAAGATTGATTTCGTAAGAATGGAATCAAACCTTGCTCTTGATACCAAATGATATAGAATTAAAGATACAAGATGAATCCTAACCTAAAGAAGCAAAAATACAATAAGACATGACTAAAGATAGATAAGTTGACATAAGAGATTACGAAGAAATAAGAACCAATATGTGTATCAAATGCAAAGACCCCTAAGGCTTGTATAAACAAACACCAAATTCTTATTTGAACCCAAGAGAGAAATCAATTCTCCTCAAGAACCTCCATTTTGAAGCCAAGTTTTCAACCCTAGTTACACCAATACTCTCACAAGAGCAAAGTTCATTCAATATCAATAATAAGCTAAAGAGGAAATAAACCTAATATGTGGATATTTATAGTCTCATACATGAAATCACTAAAACACCCTTAATGAGTATTTACACTCCAAGGCCTCCCATCCAAAGCTCCAAAGTCGTAGGTCCATTATGCTTCTTCAATCTTCAAAAGGTGGAACACCTTGAAGGGATTCAAAACACATTAACACAAGTCCATCTTTATGAATAAGCCTTGTAGTATTTGTGATTCCTGAGCTTGGCTCCTAGTGAACAGCCTTGAACTCTTTGTACTCGTATAATCTCCCGATGTCGTTACTAGTATGTTGAAAGTTTTCTCCCTTGATGTGTACTATTTACTTGATCCAGAGTCCACTCTTTCTTATGTGACCCTATTTGCGACTGTGCATTTTGGTTTTTGCCCTGAGCTTATTTTTGATTCTTTCTTTGTTTCTACCTTAGTTTGTGACTCTATAATTGTTAAAAGAGTCTATAGGGGGTGTGTGGTATCTATTTGTGGTAGATAAACTCTTATAGATTTGATAGAGTAAGGTATAGTTAACTTTGATGTCATATTGGGGATGGATTGGTTGTATTCAGGTTATGCTTCTTTAGATTATCAGACTTATAAGGTCATGTTTAAATTCCCTAATAAGCCAGTCATTATATGGGAAGGAGGTTTTTTAGTGCCTATGGGAAGGTTCATCTCTTATCTTAGAGCCCGAAAGTTGAATTTCAAGGGTGTTTGTATCTTCTGGTCCGAGTTAAAGATTCTAACGTAGAAGGTCCTTCTCTAGAATTCATTCCCATGGTTGATGAGTTTCCTAAGGTTTTTTCTAATGATTTTCCTAGTGTTACCCAATAGGGAAATTGACTTTTGGATTGATCATGTTTCGAACACTCATCTTATCTCTATCCTTCCTTATAGAATAGCTCTGACTGAGTTGAAGGAGCTTAAAGAGCAATTGAAGGACCTCTTAGATAATGGTTTTATTCATCCTAGTATGTCAACTTGGGGTGCTTATATGTTGTTCGTACATAAGAAAGATGGTTCCTTTCAGATGTATATTGATTATTGTTAGTTGAATAAGGTGACTATAAAGATTAAGTATCCTCTTTCTAGGATCAACAACTTATTTGATTAGATTCAAGGTGCTAAGTGTTTCTCGAAGGTTGATCTTAGGTTGGGTTATCATCATATTAAGATTAGGGAAGTAGATATTCCTAAGACTATCTTTAGGACCCGATATGGTTATTATGAGTTCCTAGTTATGACTTTTGGGTTGACCAATGCTTCAGAAGTGTTGATGGATTTTATGAATAGGGTTTTCTATTATTTTTTGGATTTATTTATCATTGTCTTCATAGATGATATTCTGATATACTCTAAGAGTGAGGTAAATCATATTGATCACCTCTGTGTTGTGTTGTAGACCTTGAAAGATCAACGTTTATATGCTAAGTTCTCAAAGCGTGAGTTTTGGTTGAAGGTTATTACTTTTGTTGGTCATGTTATCTCTAGTGAAGGGTTCATGGTGGATCCATACAAGGTTGCAGTGGTTAATAAGAGGCCTAGACCCATTGCTCTAACCAATATTCAAAGATTCTTGGGTTTAGCCAGCTACTATATGAGATTTCTGGAAAGTTTTTTTACCATAGCTACCCTTTGACTAAGTTGACCTAAAAGAAGGTAAAGTTCTTGTGGACCAAATCTTGTGTAGAAAGTTTTGAGAAGTTAAAGGATAAGTTAACTTCATCTTTGGTTTTGACCCTGCCCAAGGGTAATGATGGCTTCATAGTGTATTGTGATATTTCTCATGTTGGTCTTAGTTATGTGTTGATGCAACATGGTAGGGTGGTGGCCTTTGCTTCTAGGTAGTTCAAAGTTTATGAAAATAACTACCTACTCACAATTTAGAGTTGTTGGCAATGGTATTTGCATTGAAGATTTGATGTCACTATCTCTATGGGGTCCATTTTGACATCCTTTTTTATCATAAGATCCTACAGTATGTGTTTACTCAAAAAGAGTTAAATCTCAGGCAAAGAAGGTGGCTTGCGTTACTGAAGGACTATAATGTGAGTCTCCATTACCATTAAGGTAAAGCTAACATAATTTCCGATGCTTTTTGGAGGTTATCCCTTGGGATTCTAGCTTATGTGGATGATGATAAAAGGGAGTAACATTTACCTTTTGACTAACCTTCGAGTTTGAGTCAGGGACTTTGAGGATGGTGGTGTCTTTGTGCATTGGGTATCGTAGTTGTCTCTTGTCGTTTAGATATGGAAAAAATAGATGTTAGATTTGAACATGATAAAGATTAAGAGGAATGTGGGTCAGCAAAAGGTTGTTGACTTTGCGATTGGTAGTGATGGTATCTTGAGGTACAAAGGCAGGTTATGTGTCCCGAAGTCGATGGTCTGCAAGAAAGGATTTTGGTCAAAGCTCATGGATTATGTTATGCTATTTATCTTGGTTCTATAAAGATGTATCGTAAGCTTAAGAATTTTTATTAGTGGAATAATATGAAGTGAGATGTGGCTAAGTACATGGTGTGTCAATAAGTGAAAGTTGACCACATGAGACCCGAAGGTTCGTACCTAGAGATTGAGTTGTCCAAATGGAAGTGGGAGGCAATTAATATAGATTTCATTACTAGTATTCCTCCATCTTAGAATTAGTGTGATTTGATTTAGGTCATTAAGGATAGGATGACCAAGTTCACTCACTTCTTACCTATGAGGACTAGTTATTCGACTGAGGATTATGCCAAGTTATATCTTGTGGAGATCGTGAATTTTTATAGTGCTCCAGTTTCTATCATTTTGGATTGTGGTACTCTATTCTCATCTCAATTTTGGTGATTATTTTAGAAAAGTTTGGGAACTAAGGTGTGTCTTAGTATTGATTTCTACCTGTTATCAGATGGACAAGCAGAGAGAGACATTCTGATATTGGAAGATATGCTTTATGCTTGTGTTGTTGACTATGGTGGTAGTTGGTTTGACCATTTAACTATTATAGAGTTTGCTTATAACAATAGTTATCACTCTAGAATTAGTATGGCCCCTTTTGAGACATTGTATGGTAGAAGATGTCGTTCTTCTATTGGGTGGTATGCGATTGGTGAGGGTAAGTTTTTTGGCCCTTATTTGGTTAACCAAGCCTTGGAAAAGGTGAAGGTAATTCATGATAGGTTGAAGGCCGGTCAAAGTTGCCAAAAGTCCTATGCAGAAGTGAGGCATGGGGAGTTCGCGTTTAAGGTTGGCTATTGGGTATTCTTGAAGGTGTCTCCCATGAATGGAGTAATGAGATTTGGTAAGAAAGGAAAGCTAAGTCCCCGCTATATTGGTACGTACTAGGTTTTAAAGGGGGTTGGTAATGTTGCCTACGAATTGGAGTTTCCTTCTAGTTTGAGCTCCATTCATCTGGGTTTTTTTGTCTCAATGTTAAGAAAATATGTGGGTGATCTTTTATCAGTTGTTCCTTAATAAGGGTTGGGTATTTTGGATTCCTAATCTTATGAGGTAGTCCTAATTAAAATCTTGGATCGCCAAGTTCGTCAGTTAAGGACGAAGGATGTGGCTTCGGTAAAGGTTCTTTGGATGAACCATAAGGGTGAAGAAGATACTTGGGAGGCAAAAGAGGACATAAAGTCCAAGAATCCGCATTTGTTCCCCATTCTAAAAATTCATACTTGAGGTATGTATTGTTCTTAATATCCTTCTTTTATGTTTTTGTTAAAAGAATGGTGATTCCTTGTCATCTTTGTTTTCAAATTTTGTTAAAGGGAAGTTTAATGGATAATATAGTGTGGAACTCATGCTTGTGCTTGTCTTTAATTGTCATTCAAGGATGAATAATCCTAGTGGGGGAGAATTGAAACGCCTTGGCTTTTGACCCTTAGAAATTTCTTGAGTTTGAGCTTTCTAATCATCATACGACTCATGCTTCCTTATCGTATGATGTGGATATGATTTAGGGGTCTTGGTCGTATATTACTCAATGTGGTTTTGATTGTTTTTCGTCTAAGATATGAATGGAAATCATAAAGGTCATATAGTATTGGTATGAGATAAGAGAGCTGCTTGTATGTTGCTCAGTGTGTCAAGCCCTTGGTAGGTTTCCCAGGGTACGGTTCTAGGTTATAATCATATATTGCGGATACTAGTTGGTCTATGAAGTCGTATGTTGGACAGGATTGGAGTCCAACTTTTTGTCTAGGGTACGAGTAGTAGGTACCACTCGTATGTTGTGTGTACGAGTTGGAGGGGTCAAGTTATACCCTCCTGCCCATATTTTTTAGATTTTAAGTTGAGGGTATTCCTGATGTTTTTCACCCAAAACCCTTAAGACCCCAAATCTTATAATACTTTGTGTCCTTTCATAACACACTTTGTATATATATGTATATGTATGTATTGTATTGGTTATGAGCATTGACTGGTTGGTTTTGAACTATTGGCATTAATTATCCTTAGCCTTGAGTTACATGCTACCACTCCAACGGCTAACCTTCTTTGGACATTGTATCCCCATGCAATGCAGAGAATAGTCATACTATTATACCTCCTACTCAGTGACTTGGATTTGGGTACAACTTGTGTTGACTTGAAGTGGTGAGCTTCCATACTTCGTAATGCTCTATTTCTTTCTTTGAGTCTTCTTATGTCTTTATTATTTTTGACTTGGTTATTGGTTTTGGCTATGGTTGGGGGCATGTCCCGAGCGAATATTCTTGGATTGTTTTAGATGCTTTGTATGGACAAACTGTGGACTTGGTTATGTTATGGAATTGAATACTTATGTTAGGGTTGTTGGTTTGGTTTGGATGGGTTGACTTGGTTGGGTTGGTCTTTGTTATATACTTATCCCAAAGTCATTACATTTTAAATGATCTTTTTCTTTATTATATGTTCAAAATTCATCCGACTCAAGGTATATGTTGGTTGGTTGGATTGGGTATCGAGGGTGGTCTCCGATCCTTGGGTTTGGCTGGATATTACCGATGGTTTGTTGAAGAATTTTCATCTATTACATCCCCTATGTCCAGATTGACTCAGAAGAAAGTCAAATTCTAATGGTCAGATTCTTATGAGAAGTGTTTTCAAGAGTTGAAGACTCGACTCACTACGGCCCCAGTTTTGACATTACTTGATGGTTCAAATAGTTTTATTTTGTATTGTTATGCTTCTAGACTTGGTTTGGGGTGTGTTTTGATGCAGAGAGGCAAGGTCATAGGCTATGCCTCTAGACAGCTTAAGCCCCATGAAAAGAATTACCCCACCCATGATCTTTAGTTAGCAGTTGTAGTATTTGTCTTAAAGATTTGGAGGCACTATTTGTACGGAGTATATGTTGATGTGTTTACAGACCATAAAATTTTACAGTATGTATTCTCTCAGAAAGACCTAAACTTGCATCAGAGAAGATGGTTAGAGTTGTTAAAAGACTATGACATAAGTTTTCTATATCATCCAGGAAAGGCCAATGTAGTGGCTAATGTTCTCAGTAGATTGTGCATGGGTAGTGTTGCTTACATTAAGAATGGTAAGAAGAATTCAGTTCAGGAAGTTCATCAGCTTGCCAGGTTGGGTGTTCGTTTGGTTGATTTAACTGAGGGTAGTGTTTGGGTGTAGAATAGTTCGGAATCTTCTTTGGTTTTCGAGGTGAAATAAAAACAAGACAGGGATCCCATTTTATTAAGCTGAAAGAGTCAATCAGAGACTAGAAAGTAGAGGTTTTCTCCCAAGGGGAAGATGGTATGTTGCATTGCCAGGGTAGATTATGTGTGCTATATGTGGATGGTGTGAGGCAGTGGATTCTTGTAGAAGTGCATGGTGAGTGTTACTCGATTCACCCAAGGGCCACTAAGATGTACTGTAATTTATGGGAGATCTTTTGGAGGAGTTGGATGGAGAGAGACATTATAGATTTTATAGCTAAGTGCTCTATGTGTTAGCAGGTTAAGACTGAGCATCAAAAGCCTAGTGGATCCATGCAGGAGTTCAGTATTTCCATATGGAAGTGGTAGGAAGCGAACATGGACTTCGTGATGGTTTGCCTCGTACTCGTCATCAGCACGATTTGATTTGGGTCATTGTAGACAGGATGACCAAATCAGCCCATTATTTTCCAGTCCGTACTTCTTACTCAAACGAGGATTATGTCAAGATCTATGTTAGAAAGTTGGTCAGAATACACAGAGTTCCGTTATCTATCATTTCAGATAGAGGTACGCAGCTCACCTCTTATTTTTGGAAAACCTTCTAAAAGGGTCTTGGTACCCAAGTTCACCTCAGTACAGCCTTCTACCCTCAGACATATGGTCAAGTAGAAAGGACCATTCAAACTTTAGAAGATATATTAAGAGCTTGTGTTGTTGACTTTAAGGGTAGTTAGGATGACCATTTCCCTTTGATTGAGTTCACGTATAATAACAGCTATCATTCCAGTATTTAGAAGGCTCCATTTGAGGCACTTTATGGGAGAAGATGTAGGTCTCCCGTTGGTTGGTTTTAGGTAGGCGAGACTGCGTTGGCAGGTCCTAACTTGGTGTTTGATGCCTTAGAGAAAGTTCAGTTGATCAGATAGAGGCTTAAGATAGCTCAGAGATGACAGAAATCATATGCAAATATGAGAAGAAAAGATCACAAATTTGAGATTGGTGATTTTGTGTACTTTAAAATCTTTCCCATTAAGGGAGTGAAGGGGTTTGGCTAAAAGGGGAAGCTCAGTCTCCGATATATCAATCCTTATAGAATTCTCAACCGTTTCGGAAAGGTAGCTTACGAGCTTAAGTTACCTTCAGACTTAGCTTCAGTACACCCAGTGTTTCACGTCTCATTTCTAAAGAAGTGCATAGGTGACCCAGCAGTTGTCGTCCCTATAGAAGTATACATGTTCAGAATAGTCTCTCTTATAAGGAAGTCCCAGTCGAAATCCTTAATATAAGATTCGCAGACGGAGGAACAAAGAAGTTCCTTTGGTTAAGGTTCTTCGGTGGAATCAGTCCGTTGAGGGAGATACTTGGGAAGCAGAAGCAGATATGCGAACCAAGTATCCTTATCTCTTCTCTGCAAACTCAAACTCAGCTCAAGGTAATAGCCTTCCTTAGATTTACTTAGTTCCATGCTCAGATTTCCTTTACAAACTTGGTATCAATTACCATTGCATATCATCCCCATGACAGTCATGCATTTATGAAATAGTTCAGTCATGTAATCATGCTTCAGTTATACATGCTCAGTGTGAAAACTCAGTTTATTAGTAGTTTCAATCTTGTAATCATGATTCAATTGTGCATGTTCAGTATGTAAACTTAGTCTATGAGTATTCTTATCTTAATCAGACTCATTGGATGACTAATATTCCCAAGGGGAGATATTGTAAGACCCCACAAAATCCTAGTCATTTCAGTCCTAATAGCATACCAAAAGAGGTCCCAGACTTGGAAAATTTCATCTAAGTGTTGACACTTAGTCTCATTTTTGCCCTTAATATTTCAATAACTCTATTTTCGATTTTTTAAGCCTTGGATTATCGATTTCTCAATTGATTCATGATCAAATATGTCAATTGGTCACCTTGGGTGAGTTTTGGATTTTTTGGACATCATTAGAAGCATAATTAGATGTCCAAAATAGTGAATTGACGAGATCTCGATGCGTCGCGTCATCCATCGCATCAATAGTATTATCACCAGCATCAAGCGTACAATTTCCAGTAAGTTGATGTGATCTCAAGGAATCACATCGGCCATCGCATCAACCCCATCTATGCGATACGTCAGCTGCCGTATCACTGGGCAGTTTTAGCTCATTTAATTCTGACTTTCCAAGGGTAATTGAGTCATTTTCTCCTCACCCAAGTCAGCGAAAAATGAAATTAAATCCTCAAAAGGGCAAATTACTTTCATTATTCACAAAATGCTCTCAAGAATAAAGCCCTAGGTCATTTAATTTCAAGTCCAAGCTTCAAGAACGCACCAACGATTTTCACAAATTTAATTACCGGGGTATGTTAGGTATTCATCCTTGGGTTTTCTTCCACCCTTGGAGTTCAAGAACCCCTTTTAAACTACAAGTTTATTGATTTAATGATTTACAAGTTTGAATTGGATTATGTTTATGCATGTATTGATGATTGATTTTTAAATCAAGATTCATTATAAGTTTTAAGTGAATTAATTAGCATGTATGTATAATTATGTGATTCTCATGTTAAACCCTTGAATTTGCAAGATGAATGTTGTAGCCATGATGTTTATATCTTGATGAATTCCATGTGCATTAATTATGCTCCCCAAGTGTTTGATAGAATGCCTATGTAAATTGAGTAGTGAATTCATGACATGTTATCATGTGGTCCCATTTATGTATAAGTTCATGCCTCTCAAGTGTTTGACAAAATGTCTAAATGAGTGCATGGTGAATAAGTAGTTAATGTAATGCTTTCAAGATTTTGCCATGTTTTGCTATTGATCCTATCGAGTCCTGGGGGTCTTTAATACCCAAATATATAGTTATTTACCTAGAATTACAGTAGCTATAGAATAGTCTCAGTAATGTCACAAATAGTTGTACTCAGACAGTTACAGAACTCAGTGAACTCAGTCTAGTTCAGTCAGTCAACATGACCAGTAACAATTCAGTCAAGCCAAGTACAGTCTAGTGACAAGTTCAGTGTCTATTTAGTTGGGAGTAGGATTCAACACCGAGCGAACCTAAGGATGGCGGCTCACCTATTAGTTGGGGTGTGACGTTTAGTAGCAGTCCCTTAGTTCCAGTACTACATTGCCAGTGTAGGTTAAATATATCAACCTACCAGTTGAGGGTTTATAAAGTGTTCACCTACCAGTTGAGGGTAACACATATCTCACCTGCCAAATGAGGGTGATCATTTAGTGGATCCACATAGCCATTGTTAGTACATGTGGCATAGTGCTAATATCCTTCCAAATGGGGTCACAGGTTGGACCCCAACTCAGTTTATAATCGGGGTATGTTGGTTAGATGAACACTCCCACAGTTTTAGATCAAAACTCGATATAGAACTCAGTTTAGTTCTATAGAATCAGGACTGTTAGAAATAGTCACCCGGTTATCAGTAATACAATTATCAGTAAACTCAGATATCAATCACTCAGTTATCAGAACTCAGTATTCAATTTTAGTATGATTCAGATATAGTATATATGTATATACACAGCATTGCATAATCAGCATTTACAGCAGTTTTAGTTATTCATGTCCTCTCATTTAATTGTTTTATAATGTACATTCAGTTAGTTATCATCTCATGCATACGAACCCATATATATCAGCCTACCTTGCTTAGCATACCTCTACATTCAAAGCACTGATGTATACTCTTTTTTTTGCGCTATGATGTTTTATATCATAAGTTCAGACACACGGGCTTCTAACCATACTTAGAAGCTCAGGTTATCAGCAACAGTTATAGTGGTGAGTCCTCATATTTTAAGGATAGAGTTATTAATTTAGCATTTCAGTAGTTCAGTATGTTCAGTAGTCAGAGTTAGTTGGGGACTTATTCCATCAACCTTCTATTCAGACAGTTAGAGGCTTTTGGCTAGAATAATTTAGATAGATGTTTAGTTTTTTAGTATTATTATCAGTATTCAGTATTTGTTTCCAATTATGAACCTTATGGCAATTTTTGCCTAAATTTCACGTATATTTTTAGTGTTATTATTATTCAATGCTCAGAGCAGGTGCCAGTCATGGGTTAGCTTGTGGTCCTTCGAGATTGTAAGCACTGTGTGATGTACAGGTGTAGACTCGGGGAGTTATAGAAGGGTTGGGCTGAATTCTCTTCTTTTAACATAAAGTTTCTTGTTCTAGCCAATGTAAATAATGTTATTTTTAAAATATTATAAACCTTTTTAAATTTTTCAATCTACCAAAGAAAGAATTTTGGTTCCAGTAGCATCTGATTCTAATTTTTGTTTTGGCTTTATTTTTCATCATTTTTTCCATTAATTTTAGAATTATATATTTCATTATTAAATTTTAGTTATATGTTTTCTTTAAATTTTCGATTATTGTTTCTCTTGTCCTTTCCATGTAATTTATATATATTATAATATAAAGAGAGTTATAAACAAGGTGGTGTGACACTTCTCTATGACCTCTATTTATATTTATTTTTCTCCTTCTTTTTTTGATTTCTTTCCCTCCTTATTTTTTTTCAGAAAATATTTAATTAATCTAATTTATTTTAATTTTTCTTATATAATTTGACAACAAACGTATGTAGACAATGAGCCATGATAATGGTTAGTTGAGAAAAGTTGAGTATTATGTACTCATTCATCTAATATTGGAGGAAGTTAAGAGTTAGAATGTAACACTATGGATTTTTGGCCCTTGAAAAATTCTTGAGCTTTGGGCTCACTGCCTTGGTCATGACTCGTGGTGACGAGTCGAGAGATATGGTTACGGGTCTTAGGACCCTGGTCTTTAACTAATCAAAAACTTAGTGGTAAAGTTCTTCTCTGGATATGAGTGACTCACTATGAGCTATAAGGATATGTTGCGAGTTATAGGTTCAAATTATAGGATATCTAGTGTTCAATTTATTTGGGTTTTGTGTAGCTCACGACTAGACCTTACGAGTCATAAAATCTCATTACGAGTGGATTGGTGGATTCATAAGGTGGGTAGTATATGGGGGGTCCTAATAACTCTCTTGTTTACGACTCGTGGTCACAAGTCTTAAGGTGTGGTTATGAGTCAAGGGGTTGACTAGAAACCAATGACGGCTTTTTTCATCTTTTAAGTTGACGGCATTCTGGAAATTTCTCCTCTTTCCCAACTTAAAACCCACGTCTTATAAATTCTTTAGGGCATTATTAGCTATCATAAACACATCAAATAACCTCTTAGAATACTCCCAAATCCTCAAGGTCAAGAATACTTAGGGTTTTCATCAAGTTAATAAATTGGGGCTTTCAAGGGTGATTTTTCTCCTTACTTCTTGGTGATTAAGGCATGTTACAATTCTCTCATTATTATTTTATTAAAATAAAATGTTTTAAGGTATAGCTTTCATGGCATTATTATGGTTTTGAAATAAGGTTTGAGGGGTTTTGAATGTTTGTGGTTGAATAATGCTTTCCTATGGTATAATTATGATTAGTCATTCTTTAAATATGATTTTGAACATGTTGGTACATGGGTATGGTGAGTGAACATGAAAATTATTATTCTTAAACTTGTGACTCTTGGAGTGGTTATGACCCTCCCCCCTGTATGGTGAAACTGGTTTCTAGTTATGAAAAATATGGGAATTTAAATTATGGCATTATAATAATGAATTGAACCTTATCGAACTATGTTATCACAAACTATGGCTTTAATGAACTAAAAGAGGTCAAGGAATTTCTCCAAATTGATTTTATGAACTAAATAGGGGTGTGGAGTTCCCCCAGGTTAAACATGATTATTTTGGCATGGAATTTAACTTGCAAGTGAAGGGTATGATGATACCCGTGTGTGCCTTAATAGTTGGTTCTTTGATCAATAATCGGAATTATGTGCAACTTGTTTAAAATTGGGCTTAATAGGGGTTATGTAGCGATGTCGTGAAGGTGTGGGTCTTGGATTACTTGTAATGGAAACTCGTGTTTGGTTACATGAGGTTTGGCCTTGATGACCAATGTTCATAGGTCACACTTGATATATTTTGGGATGGCCAATTGCCTAGATGGCTTAGCTTTCCCTTAGATTTTCTCTGGTACATGCGTCTAACATACATAGGGGCCCTTTTATCCAAGGGAGCTAAACCCATATAGCACGTGGGTGCCTATTATGATGGTTGAGCTACATAGTGCTCAGGTTAAAAGTTTTACTTCATGATTTAACTTGTTCCCTATCTCTACATGAGATATATATGTATATTACTTGCATATGGTTACGTGTATTCACTTAACTTGGTTTTGAATTGATAGAATTACTTTATCTTTATCTCTGAGTACATGTTAGTGTTCACCCCACTAACCATCTCTAAACCTTGTATCCCCATGTGATGTAGGCATCGAAGCAATTTTTACTTTTCCTGTATAAAGTTAGATGGATCATTCGGTTTATTGGTCTTTACTGGTGAAGTGGTGAGCTTTCATTCCTCCTGAAGACTTAGTCATTTCATCAGTTTCTTTCCATAATTTAGTATTGAAAAGTTCACATTAATATTATCATTATGATTGTCATTGTCAGAGTTGGGGGCATATGCCAGAATTTTATTGGTACTCATTTGGTACAGGTTTGTTTGGACTACCATGGACATGAGTGGTATGATTTGGTTTGGTTTGGTTGGTTTTGGTTATATACTATTATAATGTCTTTAAGATTGAATTCTTTTATCTTGTTATATGTTGTGAATTCAACCGACAAGGGGTGTAAGGTATAGTCAGTGGTTTGGGTATTTGAAGGTGGTCTCCGATCCTTTTTGGACTTAAGATACCTATCACAGCCATGCCCTAGTTTGGGTTATGACAAGATGGTATCAGAGCGCTAGGTTTATGGCCAGTTGTTTTCCACAAATCTGTGTTGAGTAGAGTCTCTTTTATGGGTGTGTAGCTTTCCACACTTATAAGGGAGAGGCTATGAGACATTTACGAATACTTACCTTTCTTGTTGTCTTATTTTGGGCTATAGAGTCTAAGGTCTTGGATTCCTCTAATTCCTATTTGCTCGCTTTTTAGATCATGCCTCCTTAATGATCTGAAGCTCATGAAAAATCCTCTGTCCCACTTTAGGAAACCATTTATGAAACTCGCCCTACTTATGGGGTTTAGACCCGATCTAGGGGTCTAGTTCCTTATTACCCTCCTAGAGTTCCACCGATTCCCTCTAGTCCTCCTTGAGCTCCTCAGGCTGATGTGTCGAACATCAATTTTCGTTAGTCTATTCATAAGTTGGACCATTTGGTTGCTTCTCAGTCTGAGTGCAGTGTTTCATTTTTTGAGGCTACAAGGGTTAGCCAGTTTATGAGGTTGAGTCCTCCAACTTTTAATGGTGTTAGGGTTGAGGGGGATCCTCAAGGTTTTGTTAATGAGATAAAGAAGATATATAGGATTATGCATACTTTGGATGTTAAGGGTGTGGAATTTGCTGCTTATCAATTGAAGAATGTAGCGTACCAATGGTATGAGGAATGGGATTAGTCCAGGGGAGATTATATTGACTATGCATAATGGGATGATTTATTTAGTGCCTTTCTGGACCATTTTTTTATCAGGAGTTGAGGGAGGCAAAAGTGAAGAAGTTTATCAATCTGAAGCAAGCAAGATTTTAGTCAAGGAGTATGCTTTAAAATTCCATCAGTTTTCCAGGTATGCTCCTAAGTTTGTGTCTAGCATGAAGGCTAGAGTGTAGAAATTTGCTTGATATACTTTGGAATGGCCAATTTCCTTGATGTCTTAGCTTTCCCTTAGATTTTCTCTGGTACGTATATCTAACAGGCATAGGGGCCCTTTTAGCCGAGGAAGCTGAACCCATATAGCATATGGGTGCCTATTTTGATGGTTGATCTACATAGTCCTCAGGTTAAAAGTTTTACTTCATGATTTAACTTATTCCCTATCCCTGCATGAGATATATATGTATATGTACTTACATATGGTTACGTACATTCATTTAACTTGGTTTCGAATTGATGGTATTACTTTATCTTTATATCTAAGTACATGTTTGTGTTCACCCCACTAACCATCTCCAAATGTTGCATCCCCATACGATGTAGGCATTAATGCAATTTCTACTTTTTCTGTATAAAGTTAGGTGGATCAGTCAGTTTGTTGGTCTTTGCTGGTGAAGTGGTGAGCTTTAATTCCTCCTGAAGACTTAGTTATTTCATCAATTTTTTCCCATAATTTAGAATTAAAAAGTTCACACTAACATTACCATTGAGATTGTCATTGTCAGATTTAGGGGTATATCCCAGCATTTTATTAGTACTCATTTGGTAGAGGCTTTGTTTGGACTACCGTGGACATGGGTGGTATGATTTAGTTTACTTTGGTTAGTTTTGGTTATATACTATTATAATTTCTTTATGATTGAATTCTCTTATCCTATTATATATTGTGAATTCAAACGACAAGAGGTGTAAGGTATAGTCAGTGGTTTGGGTATTTGGGGGTGGTCTCCGATCCTTGTTGTACTTGAGATACCTATCATGGCCAGGCCCTAGTTTGGGTTGTGAAAAGATGGTATCATAGCGCTAGGCTTATAGTCAGTTGGTGTCCACAAAGTTGTGTTGAGTAGAGTCTCTTTTATAGATGTGTAGCTTTCCACACTTATAAGGAAGAGGCTATGAGACATTTTGGAATACTTCTTTTTCTTGTTGTCTTATTTTTGGCTATAGAGTCTAAGGTCTTGGAATCCTCTAATTCCCATTTGCTCACTTTTTAGATCATGCCTCCCAGATGATCTAAAGCTCATGAAAACTCCTCTGTCCCACTTTAGGAAACCATTTATGGGACTTGCCCTGCTTATAGGGTTTAGACCTGATCTAGGGGTCTAGTTCCTTATTACCCTCCTAGAGTTCCACTAGTTCCCTCTTGTCCCCCTCGAGCTCCTCGCGCTGATGTGTCGAACATCAATTTTTGTTAGTCTATTCAGAAGTTGTACCATTTGGTTTCTTCTTAGTCTGAGTGCAGTGTTTTATTTTTTGAGGCCACAAGGGTTGGCTAGTTTATGAGGTTGAGTGCTCCAACTTTTATTGGTGTTAAGGTTGAGGGGGATCCTTAAGGTTTTGTTGATAATATGAAGAAGATATGTGGGATTATGCATACTTAGGATGTTAAGGGTGTGTAGTTTGTTGCTTATCAATTGAAGGATGTAGCGTACCAATGGTACGAGGAATGGGATCAGTCTAGGTGAGATTATGTTGACAATGCATAGTGGGATGATTTATTTAGTGCTTTTCAGGATCTTTTTTTTATCAGGAGTTAAGGGAGGAAATAGTTGATTATTTTGTCAATCTGAAGCAAGTAGGATTTCAGTCAAGGAGTATGCCTTGAAATTCCATCAGTTGTCCAGGTATGCTCTTAAGTTGATGTCTAGCATGAAGGCTGAAATGCAGAAATTTGCTTCTCGGTTATCCCGTGTGTTGATTTTTTAGAGTAAAGCTGCCTGGTTGAATAAAGATATGGAAATCTCCAGATTGGTTGTGTACATGTAGTAGGTTGAGAAAGAAAAGAAGAAGCAGGTGGAGATAGGAGAGAGGCAGAGTAAGAAATTTAGATTTTCAGATCAGGGTGGAGGCCAGCACCAAAGTGGTAGAGATGGAGGAATGTGGTCTAAGAATAACTGGGCGAGTTCTGGTTCCCACTCTACGTCTAATGCTCTTTATCCGAAGCTATCGAGTGATCATTATTTTCAGAGTGGTGATAGTTCTAGTGCACAGGGTGCCCAATCTCAGATTGGTAGGGCTCAGTCGGCTCCATCCCATCCTTCTTGTATATTTTATGGGTGGTTGTATTGTGACTTTTGTGATGAAGGAAAGAATAAGTGTTTTAGATGTGGTCAAACTGGCCACTTTCAGAGAAACTGCCCTTTAGGTGATGTTGCTACAGGAGCAAATAAGGTTCATATTTCCTCTTCATCAGCTCCTACACCAAAAGGTGTTGTTTCTGCTTCTGGTACCAACACTGGCCAAAATTACGTATACGCTCTTGGTTCTCGCCAGGACTCTGAGGGATCTCCGAATGTCATTACTTGTATGTTGAAACTCTTTTTGTGCATAAGGGTTTTATTCTTCCTAGTGGGTCTCCATAGGGTGCACCTATTTTGTTCGTGTATAAGAAGGATGTTCCCTGCAGATATGTATTGACTACCGTCATTAGAATAAGGTAATGATAAGGAATAAGTTCCTTCTCCCTCAAATTGATGATTTATTTGATCAACTTTAGGGTTCTAGATATTTCTCTAACATTTTTCTTAGGTTGGTTTATCATTAGCTAAATATTAAGGAAATGGATATCCCTAAGACTGCCTTCAAAACCCGGTATGGTCATTAAGAGTTTTTGGTCATGTTTTTTGGGTTGACCAATGCCCCAGCGGCATTCATGGACCTGATGAATAGGTTCTTCTACCAGTTCCTGGATTAGTTCATCATTATATTCATAGATGATATTTTGGTGTACTCTAAGAGTGAGGCGGATCATGTCGATCACCTCCGCATCGTGTTGCAGACCCTATAAGATCAGTAGTTGTATGTCAAATTTTATATATGTGAATTCTAGTTTAAAGCTATTACTTTCTATGCCATTTCATTTCTAGTGAAGGGATCATGATGGATGTGTAGAAAGTGTAAGTAGTTAAGAAGTGGCCTAGACCCACGACTCCAACCGATATTTGGAGCTTCTTGGGTTTAGTCAATTTCTATAGGATATTTGTGGAGAGTTTATCGACTATGGCTGCTCCGTTGACTAACTTAACCTAGAAGAAGTTTAAATTCTTATGGTATAAGGCTTGTGAAGGGAGTTTTGAGAAGTTGAAAGATAAGTTGACTTCAGCTCCATTTTTTACCCTTCCCGAGGATAATAATGTATTTGTGTTCTATTAAGAAGCATCTCGTGTAGGACTTGGGTGTGTGCTGATGGTAGGGTGGAGGCCTATGCTTCTAGGCATTTGAAGGTTTATGAGAAGAACTACCCGACTCATGATTTGGAGTTGTTAGATGTGGTGTTTGCATTGAAGATCTGGCATCACTATCTCTATGGAGTTCATGTGTATATCTTTTCTGATCATAAGAGCTTGCAGTATATGTTCTTGTAGAAAGAGCTAAATCTCAGGAAAAGGAGGTGGCTTGAGTTGCTGAAGGACTACGACATGGGTCTCCATTGCCACACAGATATATCTAACGTAGTTGTTGATGCTCTTAGCAGTTTATCCATAGGAAGTATAGCTTATGTGGATGAGGATAAGCGGGAATTGGTAAAGGATATTCACCATTTGGCTAACCTTCGGGTTCGTCACTTGGACTTTAAGGATGGTGGTATGTTTGTGCATCAGCTAGGGCAGTCATCTCTTGTGCTGAGATAAAGAAGAAGCAGTACTAGATGATGTCTTAATGAAGATTAACGGGGGTGTGGGTTATAAAAAGGTTGTAGTTTTTGAGATTGGTGGCGATGGTATCTTGATGTACTAAGTCAGACTATGTGTTCTCGATGTATATGGATTGGAAGAAAGTATCTTGTTAAGGCTCATGGGTCACGTTATACTATTTATCTGGCTCAACGAAGACGTATCATGATCTTTAGGAGATTGATTGGTGGAATAATATGAAGCGAGATGTGGCCAGTTTTGTGGATAAGTACATGGTGTGTCAATAAGTAAAGGTTGAGAACTTGCGGCCTGGTGGGTTATCTCAGAAGATTCAGTTGCCTGTATGGAAAAAAGAGATAATCAATATGGACTTCATTATCGGCCTTCCTCAGTGACATGACCCGAACCGGGGCCTTATCGTAATGGGCATCCTAAGTCTAACTAGGACCGGGGACCACCCTCATTACCCAACCCAACCTCCAAACACATACCCTGAGTTGGATGAATTCCAACTATATAACAGATAGCATTTAGTACAATTCCCGACTCTGGGATGGGTCCATAATCGTGACCAACCTAAGCAAGTCCAATCATCCAATACCCAACCAATAACCATACCAAACCCAAAATAATAACCAAATATGAGTCCATAAAATAATAGGATGGAACAATCATATATACATTCAAATGGTAGCAGCTCCAATACCAATGTCAATACTAAGGCTGACACCACTGTCGACACCGCCCATACCAACCCATAGTAGTTCCAAATGACTCTAATTGAAAGTAAATCAATATTCGGTTGGGAAATTGCCCCAACCATATCAAAAACCAATGTCCATGAAATAATCAAAGTATGTAAAAACATCCATGACATAAAATGAAGCCTTCCGGAATATAGAAGCTCACCAGTTCAATCCAACTGAGCTAATATCAAATCCGATCACTAAGTAGGAGGAGTAGAACGGTCAGTTCTTGTATAACATGGGGATACAGTCGCCCAAAGACAGATTAGCAGGTGAATGCTAGCAGGCACTAAGGATAAGGATAAAATAATTCCAACCTTTAAAACCAAGTAAACGACCATGTGCAAATAATACCACACATACATATACATAACCATTCTAGGAAAGTGAATCAAGTTTAACATGCCTTTAAAACCATTAACCAGGGTATGTGTGTCTTAACAATCCAAGAAACACCCACGGGCTATATGGGTCTAGTGTAACCCCTGAATAGGCCCCAATGTATGTAGTCGTACAAATTGGAGATGCCATAGGAGTAGGGGATTCCCGAGTACCCTTCGCTCTCCAGGATACACATGTACAAGTGTACTTAGGGGATTCCCGTGTACCCCGTAAGTATCATATATGGTCGCCATGACCAATCCTCATGTCTGCAAATATGATTTTCCAATATTCTTCCATTGGAGTCACACTTTCACGGTTAGCTATCACACCCCGCCATTAATGCCCAATTAAAATAATTAGCACACAACCAAACCACTATTCCATTTATTATTTACCAAGGCTATAAGTAGTGGTATCTTCACACCGACTATAACTTGTAAGCAATGTCCATAGCCATCCTTTTTTAAGAAGAAGGGATTCCCATGTACCCATAGATTACATTGTTAAGTTGACTTGGGAGATTCTCATGTACCTGTTTCTCTCATACCCTACAAGGAAATTTAATTAAATGAACCATGACCACCAAGACCTTACATTTAACCATTCCAAACCATTTAAACTAATTATACCATTTAGGGTTCCATTTCCAAGTTATACCTTGCAATAGTTCCATTAGAAGTCCAACAATGTAGTAAAAGCCTTCTCATAGGCATTTTATCAAACATATTGAGGGCATAGTGTTTCCAAAACTAAAACCAGGTTCCAATTAACCATTCCTATGCAACAAAATGTCCAAACCACCATTAAAACATGTAATCCATAATTAAAACATGGAAAATCCATAACCAAGAATTTATAACCACAAACCCCAAATATATTTGAAAACACATAACCATACAATAATTATGCCAGAAAAACAATTCATAATACATGTCTTTTGTTGGAATTAACAATGAGGGAGGAGTACATGCTTTAGACTAAGAAAATGATGGAGAGAAATCACCCTTGTAAGTCCCAATTGACCACTTATAGATGAAACCCTAGCCTTCCTTAACCCAAAAGCCTTAAGAGAATTTGAGAGATTTTCTAAGTATTTAAGAGAGTTTTATTGATATCAAATGGGTTAATGAAGTCCCAAAAAGGTGTTTTAAGTTGTGGGGTCATAATAGGTTAAGAGGGGAAATGTTCAGATTACCCCTAACTTAAACTGCTTAAAATTCCTGTAGGATGATACGAACACCCCATACAAATTGTACCCTAGGATATAAGTGATACCATTATCTCATACCCTAGGCCTCTCTTTGGACCCCAACACTATCCAACAAATGACAACCCAAGACAAACCGTGCCCAACCATATGATTGGTACCATGAAATCGTACCCGAGGAAGAATAGAATCACCTGGACTAAACTTAGGGCGATATACTATTGACACCTTACCATTCCTACCCTAACATATGACTTGTATGTTCCAATCATACCTTCGACAGAAACCAACCAACCCACATTGATCCATATATGACCAATACCAACCTAGTCGTACCTTATCATACGAGAAGTACCACAAGTTGTAGATGTCCAGAAGCAAAAAAAAAAAAAAATTCTAATGGTTAAAAACTAAGGTGTGTCAGTCTTCCCCACTAGAATCATTCGTCCCCGAATGACGAACAAGGTAGTACAAGCACGAATTACACCCTTAAATAACCTTTTCAACCTTTAACTAAGTTAGAAAACAAAGATGCAAGGAAATCAACCTACCTTTAACCAAGTTAGAAAACAAAGATGTGATAATACCTTCCGCCCAAATATTCGAAGCCAAAAACAAATGTGGATACTTGGACTTTATGTCCTATTCCACTTTCTAAGGAGCTTTTTACACCTTGTGTTTCTATCATAGAACCTTAACCGAAGATACATCCTTGGTCCACAACTGACAAACCTACTGATCCAAGATCTTAATCGAGATCTCTTCATAAGATAGTGAATCTGAGATACCTAATCCTTCTAAAGGAATAACTGATAAAGGATCACCTATACACTTTCTCAAAATAGAGACATAGAATACTGGATAAATGGAGCTCAAACTAGAAGGCAACTCCAATTCATACTCAACATTACCTACCCTCCTCAAAACAACATAAGGAGAAACATATCGGGAACTAGGCTTCCCAAACTGAATTACTCCCTTCATAGGAGACACCTTTAGGAACACCCTATCCCTAAACTCAAACTCCAAGTAGTAACTCTCTATATCTGTATAGGACTTTTGGTAACTTTGGGCAGCCTTAAACCTATCTTGAATTACTTTCACCTGCTCCATTTCCTGGTAAACCAAATTCGAGCCAAGTATATCCTCCTCACCAAGCTCAAACCACCCAATAGGAGATCTACACCTCCTACTATACAATGCCTTAAAAGGGGTTATACCAATACTAGAATGGTATCTATTGTTGTAAACAAACTCCACAAGAGGTAGACTTGATGTTGGGTGTATTTATGCATTCTAGTATCACTATTCTAGTCTCTTTAGCCTTGTTTTGGGAATAATTCATGTTCCTAATGTGTTAATAATGAGATAAATATGAATATAAGTGTCCATGTATGAGTTTACAATGTTTAATGGTGTTTACAAGCAAGTTTTGGGTAAATTGATCATTTAGAGTTCAATTGAGAAAACTAGTGTGACTAGCTTGAGTTATGCGTTTGTCTAGTCTATCGAGTTGGGTTCTAATATGTTTAATGAGTTTATAAGGTTGTTATTGTGTATTTATATGTGAAAAAGAATTAATGTTCAATGATCAATTAGATCAAGACAAGAGTTGAAACAATAAGTTAGAAATCAAAGTGAATGAAGCCTATGCTTACCTCGTGTTTCTAGTTCTCTGTTTTGGATGTTGTATTGTTTTGATCTCTAAACTATGGTGTTTAATGCTATAGGATGCTTGTTTAATGTATTATTATGATATATTAAGGATATACAAGCTTCAAATCAAGTGGAAAAAATCCAAAAGGCTCGAAATGGATCAACAAAAGCACAATACACAGCTTGGATGCAATTTGGATCCCTGGAATGTCCAGGGCACATGTGGTCTGTAGGGAAGTCCAATTGGCAGATTCTATGGACCAAAAGCTTCATAAGAGACCTAAAATATTAATACCTCTCGATGAGGGCACTTCGTAACCTTTACACCCACTTTTAAGCCTCACAACGCGACCTATATTCCTATTTCCAGCTTGTGCGATGTGACTTCCACTCCCATTTGTAGATTGCACGTTGTGATACCATCAAAACACAGCCAAAAGTTGCACTACAACTCCTATTTTGATTAGTACTACTTGTATACTTGAAATACATCCTTGTAAACATTATTATACACTTTTAAACGTCCTTGGAAGACACTGAAGGCTACCACAAGTTCTTTTTAGGTTTTATCATTCTTTAATTTAGTTTCTTTATGGTTTGTATCATCAATCCAAGGGATTGGTTGATGAATATTTCTATTAAAGGTTAAACTCCCTTTTCGGGGTTAAGGCTAAGATCATTAATACTTTCATTTTAAATTAATTTTGTTGATTCGTTTATCATTATGGTTGTTTGTTTATCCTTGTTTTTAACTATTTTACGGAATAGCTACCCTTGGAATATATTCATTGTCGACCTTTTGATCTCGGGAGAGGTATTAGGAAGATAGAATATAGGTATAAGCAAAGTATGGTTTGTATTCTTTTATAAAACAAGGAATCCAAATTAGCATCTAGGACAGGGATGTACTTAGAAGCCTTACTTGATTCATACGTAGGATGATAGCTCTAAATCACTTAGTTGGATTATTACATCCCCGCTGAACGATTTAGTTGTAAGATCCAAATTGGTTAAAATATAAGAGGTCGGGAGACCATGTTCATATCATTAACCCTATGAATCAACAACCAAGATAGTGATTTAATGAATGAAGTTCAAAACGTAGTATCATTGTTCGTAAGCCTTAACCCTGGACTTTTATCCATTGATTGTCCTAAGTCATTACTTTTCCGCAGTAGTTTAGTTTCTTTTTAGTTTACAATTCTAAAACTTTCTCGGTTACTTTATCTCAATAGTTGAATGAGAATTGGTTAGTTGTTTAACACAAATACCTGTGGGATCGATATTAGGCTTTCTTGAAGGCCACTTTACTACTTGGTAGACCACGTACACTTGCATGTGCGCTTGGGCGCTACCAATGCTCAACCTAATTACCACTATGATCAATCACACAAGCACGAAGCATATCTTCTAATGTCTGAATAGTTCTCACTGCTTGCCTATCCATCTTTGGGTGGAAAGCAGTATTCAAAACGCATGTGAGTCATCATATAATTTGTCAATCACTTTCAGTTCAACAAGAATATCACTTCTCATAATGTAAATATAATTTAAATCTTTGGAAAGAATAACTTTCACAATTCCAGTTTTAAATCACTTCACCATTCACCATAGACACAAGGAGACATACACACACTGGGAGATCCTATTACCGACATAAACCATGTGAGCTACATGGAGTCTAACGTACAACCCACGTTGGGGAGAGCCGTCCTATCCTTGCCATCGGAGTAGGACTATCGATATCAAATCCACACAAACTAGTGATCACTCTATAAATCAGCCTCAGGCTCACTCCTATAGGGGAACGTAGTTCTAGGAAAGTAAGGTCGCTTTATACCTACCACTTGGTGATAAATAATTCTCTGAGACTTAGCTAAGATCATTTCAAAGACAATCCACAACAAAATAATTTCAGTAATATATAAATATACATCGGGAGCCATCATGCTTCCCATCTATCAAAATCAACCACGTTGTGGATTTCTTTTACACTCGAGTTTAAAACAACTTCATTAAGAACAAAAGGTCAAATCATTCAAAATATCTCAAATATCCAACATCAATGTGCTTATAAAACACACTTTCTCAAAAAAATACAATTTCCAATGGGGATTCACGACCCAAATATCAAAATCATGATAAATATCGTTCAAGATTCATGCTTTATATCTCCACACATATAAATTCATCTTTCAAAGTCATAAACATCAATTTCATAATAATCATCATAAGATATGGGTTCATGCTTTAAATTCGTAAAAAGCAAATAAAAATCATGTCTTTGTAAAGAAAATTACTTTTGGGCACAAGAACGAAAGAGAGTTCTTGTTGAAAAACCTCACATACCTTAAATGATGAACTTTAAGATCGATACTCGTTTTTGAGATGCTAATCGTGGCTTGATTAATGGTTCTTGGAGTTCTTGAACTAGGAACTTGGAATCTTGAATAAATTTGCAGAATTAATGTTGAACTTTGGAGGTTCTTGAAGTTGGATGTAGGAGCTTAGGGTTTTCTTTTTGAGGGAATTTGATGAAATATAACATATAATGCTTCTAATAGGCTTTAATATAGGTTTTGGATGGATTTTGGGTGAGGGGGGATGACCAAAATGCCCCTAAAAATCAAATAATTCTTGAATCCGTCCTTTGGTGGACTGTTTTGATAGTCTGAAGTAGATCAACCATAACGTTTTACTCCGATATCCAAATTGGATGAAAAATAATTCATTAGAAATAGGACTCTCATATTTTTCCGTTGATATATAGTATCTCACCCAGCTCATTATCTACGAGGAGTTATGATCGTTTGAAGTTGACCCAAAAATTTGCTTTTGATAGGCTGAAGTAGATTGACCATAACTTTTTTCTCCGATAGAAAAATTAGATGAAACCAACTTCATTGGAAAGAGGACTCGCAGAGATTTTCGTTGATATATAGTAGATCACCCAGATCATTATGTACAAGGAGTTATGATCGTTTAAAGTTGGAGAAAAACTACGCCAGGCCTCAGTACTTTTTCCTGCACGTTTTACTGTTCACTACTATTCACAGTTCGATCGAAATGTGCATAACTCGTCGCTCGGGTGTCCGTTTTGGATGATCAACATATTGTTGGAAAGCTTATTCTATACTCTACGTAATGGTGGGTTATAATCTAAGACATTACATACGAAAAATTTATAATTCATTCTAGAAGATAGAACCCAACACGTTTACGCATAAAATTTCAACGAGATATTTCCCGGGGTATTGCATCATCCCCCCTTGGAAATATTTGTCCTCGAATGATGCTAGACATGCCAATATTATATAGGGAATAGAGCATATGGCTGAAACCATTTGTTAGACTCATCACTACATCGTTTCCCACTCCGAATGCAACATAGATGCATAAATTCAAGAAACTACAACTGAACACGTAATAAATAACAGTTGAACTGCTGCAACTTTTATCAAAAGTGCATGATTTAGGAAAGAACGGTACCTTCAGCTTGATCGAAGTTCGCGGAAAATAGGTGCGGGTACTTGGATTGCATATCTGCCTCAGCTTCCCAAGTTGCGCCCTCAACAGATTGGTTTCGCCACAACGCCTTGACCAAGGGAACTTCTTTGTTCCTTAGTCTTCGGACACTGAAATCAAGAATCTCAATAGGAATCTCATCAAAAGAAAGATTTTCTTGAATGTTATCACTCACAGAGGAATTCACTACCACGGCATCTATGCTTTCTAAGCATGGAGACATGGAATATTGGATGAACAGAGGACAACTCGGAAGGCAACTTGACCTCATAAGCTACCTTACCAACACGGCTAAGAATTTTGTAAGGACCAACATAATGGGGACTAAGCTTCCCCTTCTTTCTGAATCTCTTCACCCCCCTCATGGATGAAATTTTCAGATACACTAGGTCACCAACTTCAAACTCAAGGTCTCTCCTTCTAACATCTGCATATGACTTCTGATGACTCTGCGTAGTTTTCCACCTTTCCCTAATCAATTTAACTTTTTCCATAGCCTCAAATACCAAATCAGGACTACTCACAGCTGTTTCACCCACCTCGAACCAACCTATGGGTGATCTACACTTCCTCCCATATAAGGCTTCAAATGGAGTCATACCAATACTAGAGTGGAAACTGTTATTGTAAGCAAACTCTATCAACGGTAAGTGATCATCCCAACTTTCCTTAAAGTCAAGTGCACAAGCTCTCAACATATCCTCTAAGGTCTGGATGGTCCGCTCAGCCTGACCATCGGTCTGTGGATGAAAAGTAGAACTCAAAAGCACTTGGGTACTAAGAACCTTTTGAAAAGCTTTCCAAAATTGCAAAGTGAACTGAGTACCCCTATCCAAAATGATAGACAAGGGAACTCCATGCAGTCTGACTAGCTCTCGGATATACAATCTAGCATAATCCTCAACAGTAATGAAGTATGAACAAGCAAGAAATGAGCAGACTTAGTCAACCTATCAACCACAACCCAAATGGAATCATAATGGTGTCGGGAAGGAGGTAAACCAATCAAGAAGTCCATATTTATCTCTTCCCACTTCCAGGTGGGAATACTAAACTCTTGCATCATACCACCAGGTCTTTGGTGTCCAACCTTAACCTCTTGGCATGTTGCACACTTATCTACAAACACTGCTATATCTTTCTTCATACCACTCCACCAATAGATTTCCTGCAAGTCTCGGTACATCTTGGTGGCACCAGGATGAATAGAATATCGCGTCCTGTGCACTTCATCCATAATCCTCTGTCTCAGATCATCAACATTCGGGACACACAATCTACCTTGCAATTTCAACACACCATCTCCCCCTTGGGAGAAAACCTCTACTTTTTGGTCCTTGACTGACTCCTTCAAGCTGACCAAACTAGCATCTAAGTATTTCTTTTCCTTCATTTCTGAAACCAAGGAGGATTCAAAACTAATCTGAACCCCTATACTACCTTCAGTAGAGTCAAACAACCTAACCCCCAATCTAGCCAAATGATGTACATCATGAGCCAACTCTTTCTTACCTTCTACCACAAGCGAAACACTACCCATGGACACTCTACTTAGGGCATCTTCCACAACATTGGCCTTGCCCGGATGGTACAGCATATTCATATCATAGTCCTTTAACAATTCTAACTATCGTCTCTGCCTAAGATTCAATTCTCTCTGGGTAAACACATACTGCAGACTCTTATGATCAGTGAAAACATCAACATGGACACCACACAAATAGTGTCTCCAGATTTTCAAAGCAAACACAATAGCAGCCAACTCAATGTCATGGGTGGGGTAATTTTTC